>NW_024499586.1:0-1413 GCF_017590055.1 Onychostruthus taczanowskii
GCCATCTCCTGTGAGCCTGGGGGGGGTCTGGGGGGAATTCAGGGCTGTTGGGGATTTTTGGGGAATTTTTTGGTGATATTTCGGGATATTTTGGGGATTTTTTTTAGATTTTTGGAGGACTTTTTTGGGGATTATTTGGGATTTTTTGGGGGGTTTTTTGGGGATTTTTTGGGATTCTTTGAGGATTTTTTGGGGGGATTTTTTTGGGACTTTTAGGGATTTTTTGGGGATTTTTTGAGATTTTTTTATAATTTTTTGGGGATTTTTTAGGGATTTTTTGGGGATTTTTTGAGTTTTTTTTTTTTTTTTTTACTTTTTTGGTTATTTTGGGGATTATTTGGGATTTTTTGGGGGGTTTTTTGGGGATTTTTTGGGATTCTTTGAGGATTTTTTGGGGGGATTTTTTTGGGACTTTTAGGGATTTTTTGGGGATTTTTTGAGATTTTTTTATAATTTTTTGGGGATTTTTTAGGGATTTTTTGGGGATTTTTTGAGTTTTTTTTTTTTTTTTAATTTTTTGGTGATTTTTCGGGATATTTTGAGGATTTTTTTGAGATTTTTTGGGGACTTTTTGGGGAATTTTTTTGATTTTTGAGGGGATTTTTTGAGATTTTTTAGGAATTTTGGTGGGTTATTTGGGGATTTTTTTTGGGGATATGTTGGGGATTATTTTGGGGAATATTTTGGGGATTTTTTAAGGTTTTTAGGGGGGGCTCCAGGGGGACCCCGACCCCCGTGTCCCCCCCGCCGCGCTCTTCGCCATCTCCTGTGAGCCTGGGGGGATTCGGGGGGGATTCAGGGCAGTTTGGGATTTTTGGGGATTTTTTTGGGGTTTTTTAGGGATTTTTTGGGATTTTTTTGGTGGTTTTTGGAGATTTTTTGGGATTTTTTTGGGATTATTTGGGATTTTTTGGTTGTTTTTGGGGGATTTTTTGGGAATTTTTTTAGGTTTTTTTGAGGATTTTTTTGGGATTTTTTTGGGATTATTTGGGATTTTTTTGGTTGTGTTTTGGGGATTTTTTGAGATTTTTTGGGGGACTTTTTGGGGATTTTTGCGGTTTTTTTAGGGTTTTTTGGGGGATTTTTGGGGATTTTTAGAGTTTTTTTTTTATTTTTTTGGTGATTTTTTTAGGGATATTTTGGAATTTTTTTAGGGATATTTTGAGGGTTTTTTGGCTTTTTTTTGGGATTATTTTGGGGGGTGTTTTGGGGATTTTTTAAGGTTTTTAGGGGGGGATCCGGGGGGACCCCGACCCCCGCGTGCCCCCCGCCGCGCTCTTCGCCATCTCCTGTGAGCCTGGGGGGGTTTGGGGGATTTTTGGGGGGTTTTGGGGCATTTTGGGATATTTTTAGGGTTTTCTGGGGGATTTTGGGGAGGTTTTTGGTGATTTTTTGGGATTTTTTAGGGATTTT
>NW_024499587.1:0-1413 GCF_017590055.1 Onychostruthus taczanowskii
CATTTTGGTGCCACTTGGTGACAATTTGGTGCCAATTTCGGCCCCTTTGGGAAACTTGGGGTCATTTTTGGGCCATTTGGGGCCATTTTGGTGCCAATTTTGGCCCCTTTGGGAAACTTGGGGACATTTTTGGGCCATTTGGGGCCATTTTGGTCCCAATTTTGCCCATTTTGGGTCATTTTCAGGTCACTTGGCACCATTTTGGTGCCACTTTTGGCGCCACTTGGTGCCAATTTTGGGTAATTTGGAGCCTTTGGGGACATTTTGGAGCCATTTGGTTCCATTTTGGTGCCAATTTTGCCCATTTTGGTCCCAATTTTGCCCATTTTGGGTCATTTTCAGGTCACTTGGCACCATTTCGGTGCCACTTTTGGTGCCACTTGGTGCCAATTTTGGGTAATTTGGAGCCATTGGGGACATTTTGGAGCCATTTGGGGCCATTTTGGTCCCAATTTTGCCCATTTTGGGTCATTTTCAGGTCACTTGGCACCATTTCGGTGCCACTTTTGGTGCCACTTGGTGCCAATTTTGGGTAATTTGGAGCCATTGGGGACATTTTGGAGCCATTTGGTTCCATTTTGGTGCCACTTTTGCCCATTTTGGTGACATTTCGGTGCCACTTTTGCCCATTTTGGTCCAAATTTTGCCCATTTTGGTGCCATTTTGCCCATTTCAGTGCCATTCTGGTGCTTTTCTGCCCATTTTGGTGCCATTTTGGTGCCACTTTTGCTCATTCCTGCGCCACTTTTGCCCATTTTGGTGCCCTTTTGCCCATTTTGGTGCCATTTCATCCATTTCGGTCCCAATTTTGCCCATTTTGGTGCCACTTTGCCCATTTTGGCCCCAATTTTGCCCATTTCAGTGCCATTTTGGTGCCACTTTGCCCATTTTGGTGCCATTTCAGTGCCACTTGTGCCCATTTATGGTGCCAATTTTGCCCATTTTGGTGCCCTTTTGCCCATTCTGGTGCCACTTTTGCCCATTTCGGTGCCATTTCAGTGCCATTTTGGTGCCACTTTGGGCTATTTCGGTGCCATTTTGCCCATATTGGTGCCAATTTGGTGCCACTTTGAGGCAATTTTGAGGATATTTGGTGCCATTTTGGGTCATTTTGATGTCAACTTTGCCCGTTTTGGTGCCATTTTTGGGGCCACTTGGTTTGATTTCAGGGCCACTTGGTGCCACTTTTGCCCATCCTGGCCATTCTAGTGCCACTTTTGCCCATTTTGGAGCAACTTTGGCCATTTCGGTGCCACTTGGTGCCAATTTTGCCCATTTCGGTGCCGTTTCGGTCCCAATTTTGCCCATTTCGGTCCCAATTTTGCCCATTTCGGTCCCAATTTGCCCGTTTCGGTCCCAATTTTGCCCGTTTTGGTGCCCGCAGGAGTCTGCCGCGCTGCCCCTCGCTGCTGT
>NW_024499588.1:0-1411 GCF_017590055.1 Onychostruthus taczanowskii
CGCAAGCGCTCCCGCCGCGAGTACCTGGCCAAGCGGGAGCGGGAGAAGCTGGAGGAGCTGGAGCAGGAGATCCAGGACGAGGAGCTGCTCTTCGGGGAGGAGGCGCTGACGCTGCCCGAGCGGCGCGAGCTGCGCTACAAGCGGCGCCTGCGCGACCTGGCCCGCGACTACAAACGGGCCGGGGCCCGCGAGGAGCTGGAGAGGAGCAGCCGCTACCACATCCCCCAGGAGAGCCGGGACAAGGTGAGAGAACACCTGGGGAAACCCAAAATTGGCACCACATCCCGCAGGAGAGCCGGGACAAGGTGAGAGAACACCTGGGGAAACCAAAATTCACAGCTGGGGAAACCCAAAATTCACACCTGGGGAGGAGCAGCCGCTACCACATCCCCCAGGAGAGCCGGGACAAGGTGAGGGGAGGGGGGAAACAACCACAATTCGAACGTGAAAACTCCTCAAATTGGAACCCCGGGAGGGGCAGCCGCTAGCACATCCCGCAGGAGAGCCGGGACAAGGTGAGGGGAGGGGGGAAAAACCCAAAATTGGCACCTGAAAAATCCTGAAATTGGCACCTGGGGAGGGGCAGCCGCTAGCACATCCCGCAGGAGAGCCGGGACAAGGTGAGGGGAGGGGGGAAAAACCCAAAATTGGCACCTGGGAATCCCAAAATTCACAGCTGGGGAAACCCAAAATTCACAGCTGGGGAGGGGCAGCCACTAGCACATCCCCCAGGAGAGCCGGGACAAGGTGAGGGGAACAGGGAAAAATCCCAAAATTGGCACTTGTTGGGGATTTGGCATTGGGCCCGTGAAAATCTGCCTTGGGAGCTCCCAAATCCCCTCCAAACCCCTTCCCCTGACCCCAAATCCTATCCCTGACCCCCCAAAACCCCATCCCATGACCCCCCAAACCCCTCCCTGACCCCCCAAAGCACCCCAAATCCCCCCCAAACCTCACTAAACCCCATCCCGCAGGAGAGCCGGGACAAGGTGAGGGGGCACCTGGGGAAACCCAAAATCTGCACCACATCCCGCAGGAGAGCCGGGACAAGGTGAGGGGAACGGGGAAAAACCCAAAATTCACAGCTGGGAAACCCAAACTTCACAGCTGGGGAGGGGCAGCCGCTAGCACATCCCGCAGGAGACACGGGACAAGGTGAGGGAAACGGGGGAAAACCCAAAATTCACAGCTGGGGAAACCAAAATTCACAGCTGGGGAGGGGCAGCCGCTACCACATCCCGCAGGAGAGCCGGGACAAGGTGAGGGAAACAGGGAAAAACCCAAAATTGGCACCTGGGAATCCCAAAATTCACAGCTGGGGAGGGGCAGCCGCTACCACATCCCCCAGGAGACACGGGACAAGGTGAGAGAAACGGGGGAAAAACCAAAATTCACAGCTGGGAAACCCAAA
>NW_024499589.1:0-1365 GCF_017590055.1 Onychostruthus taczanowskii
CCAAAATTCACCCCAAAACCCAAAAAATTTCTAAAAATGTTCACAAAATTCCCCCAAAATCTCTTAAAACCCAACCAAAATTCCTTAAATTTGCCCCAAAACCCCCCCAGGACTCCCAAAATCGCCCCTATTTCCCCAAAACTCTCCCCATTTCCTCCCAAAAATCTCCTAAATCCCCTCAAAATCCCCAAATTTCCCAAAAATTAAAAAAAAATCCACAAAATTCCTTAAAATGTCCCAAAAATCCTCCCAAAACCCTAAAAACTCACCAAAAACTCCCTCCAAATTCCCCTAAATCCCCCCAAAACTCGCTCAGAACCCCAAAATTCCCTGAAATGTCCCAAAATTCCCAAAATTTCCCCAAAAAGTCCTAAAATTTCCAAAAATTCCCCAAAAATCGCCCCAAAATTGACCAAAATTCCCCAAAATTTGCCAAAAATTCCTTCAATGTCTCCCAAAATTCCCAGGAATTTTGGGAGACATTGAAGGAATGTCTCCCAAAATTCCTGGGAATTTTTTCTCCAAAAATTCCCAAAACTTTCCCCAAAATTCCCAAGGATTCCCTGAAATGTCCCAAAATTCCCAAAAGTTTTCCCCAAAAATGCCAAAAAAATTCCCCCAAATTGCACCAAACTTTCTTGAAAATTCCCCCAAAATTCCCCAAAAATTCCCCCAAAATCACCCCAAAATTCCAAAAATTACCCAAAATTCCCCAAAAATTCCCTCACTATCTCCCAACATTCCCAGGAATTTCCAAAAATTCCCCAAAATTCCCAAAGATCCCAAAAAATCCCCCCAGAATCCCCAAAAACTCTCCCAAAATTCCCCAGGAATTCCCAAAAATCCCCTGAAATTCCCCAAAAATTTCCCAAAAATTCCCCGAAATCTCCCCAAATTCCCAGGAATTCCCCAAAATTTCCCCCAGAAATTCCCTAAAAATTCTCCAAAAATTCCCCCAAATCCCCCAAAAATTCCCCAAAATTCCCCAAAAATTCCCCGAAATCTCCCCAAATTCCCAGGAATTCCCCAAAATTCCCTAAAAATCCCCCCAAAATTCCCCCAAAATCCCAAAAAAATCCCCCAAAATTCCCAGGAATTCCCCAAAATTCCCCCAAAAATCCCCCCAAAATCCCAAAAAAATTCCCCAAAATTGCAAAAAAATTCCCCTAAATCCCCAAAAATTCCCCGAAATCTCTCAAAATTCCCAGGAATTCCCCAAAATTCCCTAAAAGTCCCCCAAAATTCTCCCCAAATCCCCAAAATTCCCCGAAATCTCCCAAAATTCCCAGGAATTCCCCAAAATTCTCTAAAAATCCCCCCAAGATTCCCCCGAAATTCAAAAAAAATTCCCCAAAATTCCCCAAA
>NW_024499590.1:0-1410 GCF_017590055.1 Onychostruthus taczanowskii
TTTTCGTCCCTAAAAAATCCAATTTTTTTCCTTAAATTCCAAATTTTCGGCCCTAAAAAATCCAATTTTTATCCCTAAAAATTCAAATTTTCGGACCTAAAAATCCAAATTTTCGCCCCTAAAAAATCCAATTTTTATCCCTAAAAATCCAAATTTTTTTCCCTAAAAAAATCAAATTTTCCGACCTAAAAATTCACATTTTTTCACTCAAAAAATTCGAATTTTCATCCCTAAAAATTGGAATTTTCATCCCTAAAAATTCCAATTTTCGGACCTAAAAATTCAAATTTTTTTCCCTAAAAATCCAAATTTTCGCCCTAAAAATCCAAATTTTTATCCCTAAAAAAATTAAATTTTCGGGCTTAAAAATCCAAATTTTCGCCCTAAAAATTCCAAATTTTTATCCCTAAAAAAATTAAAATTTTCAGCCCTAAAATTCCAAATTTTTTTCCCTAAAAATTTTAAAATTTTCGGACCTAAAAATTCGAATTTTCATCCCTAAAAATCCAATTTTGATCCCTAAAAATCCAATTTTTATCCCTAAAAATTCAAATTTTCGGACCTAAAAAATCCAAATTTTTTTCCCTAAAAAATCAAATTTTCCGACCTAAAAATCCAAATTTTTTCACCCAAAAAATTTCGAATTTTCATCCCTAAAAATTCCAATTTTCATCCCTAAAAATCCAATTTTTATCCCTAAAAATTCAAATTTTCGGATGTAAAAATCTAAATTTTTTTTCCCTAAAAATCAAAATTTTCGGACCTAAAAATCCAATTTTTATCCCTAAAAATCCAAATTTTCGGACCTAAATATCCAAATTTTTTTCCCTAAAAATTCCAAATTTTTTTCCCTAATAAAATCAAATTTTCCGACCTAAAAATCCAAATTTTTTCACCCAAAAAAAATCGAATTTTCGTCCCTAAAAAATCCAATTTTTATCCCTAAAAATCCAAATTTTTTCCCTAAAAAATTCAAATTTTAGGACTTAAAAATCCAAACTTTCGGACCTAAAAATCCAAATTTTTTCACCCAAAAAATTAGAATTTTCGTCCCTAAAAAATCCAATTTTTTTCCTTAAATTCCAAATTTTCGGCCCTAAAAAATCCAATTTTTATCCCTAAAAATTCAAATTTTCGGACCTAAAAATCCAAATTTTCGCCCCTAAAAAATCCAATTTTTATCCCTAAAAATCCAAATTTTTTTCCCTAAAAAAATCAAATTTTCCGACCTAAAAATTCACATTTTTTCACTCAAAAAATTCGAATTTTCATCCCTAAAAATTGGAATTTTCATCCCTAAAAATTCCAATTTTCGGACCTAAAAATTCAAATTTTTTTCCCTAAAAATCCAAATTTTCGCCCTAAAAAAATCCAAATTTTCGCCCCTAAAAACCCCAATTTTTCGGACCT
>NW_024499591.1:0-1409 GCF_017590055.1 Onychostruthus taczanowskii
GATTACACTGATCTGTACTCCAGGTGTGGCAGCACACTGCTCTGCCCCCAGCACCAACACACGTTAGCCAAGGAAATAATGTGATTTATAACTCCCTCAGTCTCTGCAGGTGAGAGCACAGACTTGTGAAAAGGCTTGAAGAGACCATCTAACAAAGGGCCAGCCCAAGCACTGCCATGGCTAGCAGAATTTTGTCTCACCTGCTTTGGATAACACCTCCCAGAGGGGATATTGCTAGTTTCATCTGTCTTCAGCATTACAAAAGTTCATCTCAATTTCCAGGCCAAGTATTTTCAACTGCAGTGTAAATCCATGACTTCTTTTCCCACTTGCAGACTACTTATTTCCTTCCCCTTCACAGCTACCATTTATGTGTTTGTGCCCTCCCCACCCCAACATCTGTGCTCTAAATATTCTCAGCTACTTCTGTGTTGCTTGCTATGTTTGCCTCTGTTTTCTAGGCTCTCTCTTGAACTGAGATGGGTCTTTCTTTTTCTTTCTTCTTTTCTCTTTTCTTTTCCCCTCTCTTTTTCTCTTTCTCTCTTTCTTTTTGTCTCTCTCTTGGCACCCAAGACTGAATGAGGTTCTTTCTACAACCTCAAAAAATCGATATCACATAATCACATTGACATTTTTCCTACAACAGCATAATCTTCTATTTCATTTCCAGTCATGCTCGATTTACAATCTGTTCTAAGCTGCAGATCCCCTTTTTCACATCTGCAGCATATCAAGCTCACCCATATCTCACATTTGTGCTCACAACTATTCCTAGATGTGTGTAAAACTCTGCATGTGTTTCTGCCTTGTAGAATTCCTTTTTTTCCAAGTCATTTATCCAACTTGTCAACACCATTTGAAATACTAATTTTGCTTCCACTGTCTTGTAGACTCTCTCATTCATGAAATAACTAATCACATTGTATATAAAGGTAAGTCTTAGTTAGACCACAACCAGAGAGGCACTTTTCATAACATTTATAATAATATAGGGAAATATAATTCTAAAAGAGTCTGTTCATACATATAGTAGTCATAAACTACAGCCATTTTCTTTATACCCTTATGAATTACTCTAGTCCCTGTTCATAGACAGCTTACACAAATATCTGGAAACACTACTATTTTCTATGCAAAAAAAAAAAAAAAAAAAAAAAAAAAAAAATCCTTTTTTTACCAGTTTCTTGACTGTAAGTTGTCAGAGATGTATGAAGGCAGAGCTGGTGCTGACACCACCCCTGTGAGGGGCGAGGGACACCTCGTGCAGGACAGGCTGGCTCTGTCGGGCTGAGGCGGCCCCGCCGTGCCTCCGTGCTCCACCAGGACGCGATTCAGGCATGGCCGGGCTGCAGCTGCCCTCTGCTGTTCACGGCCCTGGCCTGCCCCGAGCGGGGCTCTGAGCTCCGCCC
>NW_024499592.1:0-806 GCF_017590055.1 Onychostruthus taczanowskii
TTCCCCCAAAATTCCCCAAATTTCCTCCCTCAAATTCCCGATTTTTCCACCCAAACTCCCAAAATTTTACCCCAAAAATTCTCCCCCAAAATCCCCGATTTTTTACCCAAAATCCCCCAAATTTTACCCCCAAATTTCCCAATTATTTTCCCATTTTTTCCCCACAAAATTCCCCAAATTCCCCAAAATTCCCCCCAAAATTTGACCCCATTTTTTAACCCCAAAATTTCCTTCTTTTCACCCAAAACTCCCCAATTTTTTTACCCAAAATTCCCCAAAATTCCCCCCAAAATTCCAATTTTTTACCCCAAAATTTCCCCATTTCATCCAAAAAATACCCGATTTTTTTACCCAAAATTCCCCAAATTTCCCCCCAAAATTTTCCCCCCAAAATCCCAATTTTTTTATCCCAAAATCCCCCAAATTTACCCCAAAAATTCCCCCCAAAATTCTCTATTTTTTACCCCAAATTTTTCATTTTTTCCCCAATTTCCCCCTAAAATTTCCCATTTTTAACCCAAAATTCCCCAAATTCCCCCCAAAATTCCAATTTTTTACCCCAAAATTTCCCCATTTCTCACCCAAAAATCCCCGAATTTTTTACCTAAAATTTCCCAATTTTTCCCCAATTTCTCCCCCAAAATTTCCCATTTTTTACCCCAAAAATCCTCGATTTTTTACCCAAAATTCCCCAAATTTCCCCCCAAAATTTTCCCCCCAAAATCCCAATTTTTTTATCCCAAAATCCCCCAAATTTACCCCAAAAATTACCCCCAAATTCTCCATTTTTTACCCCAAATTTTTTA
>NW_024499592.1:828-1408 GCF_017590055.1 Onychostruthus taczanowskii
TCTCCATTTCTTACCCCAAATTTTTCATTTTTTCCCCAATTACCCCCTAAAATTTCCCATTTTTAACCCAAAATTCCCCAAATTCCCCCCAAAATTCCAAATTTTTACCCCAAAATTTCCCCATTTTCATCCAAAAATCCCCGATTTTTAAACCAAAAATGTCCCAATTTTTTCCCAATTTCTCCCCCCAAAATTCCCATTTTTTACCCCAAAAATCCCCGATTTTCTTCCCCAAAATTCCCCAATTTTTCCCCAAAATTTTCCCCCAAATTCCCAATTTTTACCCCAGAATTTCCCCATTTTCTCCCCAAAATCCCCGATTTTTTTTACCCAAAATTCCCCACATTTCCCCCAAAATTTCCCAATTTTTACCTCAATTCTCTCCCCAAATTTCCCATTTTTTACCCCAAATTTAGCCCAAAATTTCCCAATTTTTACCTCAATTCTCTCCCCAAATTTCCCATTTTTTACCCCAAATTTTCCCCCAAAATTTTCCCCAAAATCTCAAATTTTTACCCCCAAAACTTCTCCATTTTAACCCAAAAATCCCCGAATTTTTTACCCAAAATTCCCCAAATTT
>NW_024499593.1:0-1408 GCF_017590055.1 Onychostruthus taczanowskii
TTAACAGCATTAATTAAGGGGGTAATGAATGAGGGGAATTAATTAGGGGGGTAATTAATGTCAGAGGCATTAACAGCGTTAATTAGGGGGGTAATTAATGTGGGGAGTCATTAACAGCGTTAATTAGGGGGGTAATTAATGTGGGGAGGCATTAACAGCGTTAATTAGGGGGGTAATTAATGTGGGGAGTCATTAACAGCCTTAATTAGGGGCGTGATTAATGGGGTGAAGCATTAACAGTGTTAATTTATGGGGGGAGTGAGCCATTAACAGTGTTAATTAGGGAGGTAATTAATGGGGGAAGCCATTAAGAGCGTTAATTAGGGGGATTATTAATGGCAGCAGTCATTAACGGCGTTAATTAGGGGAGTTAATTGAGGGTTAAGGCATGTTTATTAATTAAGGGACGTTAATTAATGAGTATGTTCCTTAAAAGAAGCTCGTTAAGGTGAAAATTAATTAATTAGCGCTGTTCGTTAATTAGGGGGAGCCTTGGGGGGGGTTTCTGGACCGAACCATTCATGGTGGGGGGGGTTGTCCATTAAGATTTATTTACTAATTAACATATGTTAATTAATAAGCACGCTCTTTAACAGCACCTCATCGAGGTGTTGATCGTGAATAAATGAATCAATTAATTAAATTTGTTAATTAAGGGGAGCCTTGGGGGCTTTCTGGACCGAACCATTCATGGGTGGGGGGGTTTCTATTAAAGTTTATTTACTAATTAATGTATATTAATTAATAAGCACATTCCTTAAGAGAAGCTCATCAAGGTGGTGATCATTAATAAATTAATTTTAATTAATGAAGTTATTAATTGGGGAGCCTTAGGGGGGTTTCTGGACCGAACCATTCATGGGTGAGGGGGGGGAAGCTTTCCCCTACCAATCTCCCCCCATTAATTACAGCGCCCTCCACCCCTCCGGCGTTAATCAAGCAGCTAATTAAGGCCGGCCAATCAGCGCGGGCGCTAATTACTGACCGGTGATGGGCGGCTTCTTGTACTGGGCGCTCTTGAGGTGCTCCTCCACCAGCTTGGGCGTGACGCAGATGACGTGCTGCCCCTTCCAGTACTTGACCATGTTGAGAGACTGCAGCGTGCTGATGATGTCGGTCTGCGTGATGCTGGTCATCTGGCTGGACAGGGGAGTGACCACTGAGTGACCCTGAGTGACCACTGAGTGACCACAGTGACCACTGAGTGACCCTGAGTGACCACTGAGTGACCACAGTGACCACTGAGTGACCCTGAGTGACCACTGAGTGACCACAGTGACCACTGAGTGACCACAGTGACCACTGAGTGACCACTGAGTGACCACAGTCAGCACTGACCACTGGGAGTGACCACTGAGTGACCACAGGGAGCACTGAGCCGTGGGAGCAAGCACTGAACAGTGCCAGT
>NW_024499594.1:0-1689 GCF_017590055.1 Onychostruthus taczanowskii
ATTTTGGGCCATTTAGTGTCACTTTCAGGACATTTTTTAGTCACTTTTTGTCACTTTGGGGCCATTTTGGGTCATTTTGTGTCACTTTGGGGCCATATTTTGTCACTCTGGGGCCATTTTCTGTCACTTTTGGGCCATTTTGGGGACATTTGAGGTCATTTTGGGGCATTTTGTGTCACTTTGTGGCCATTTTCTGTCACTTTTGGGGCATTTTTTTGTCACTTTGGATCATTTTCTGTCACTTTTGGGGCATTTTTTTGTCACTTTGGATCATTTTCTGTCACTTTTGGGGCATTTTCTGTCACTTTGGGGCCATTTTGCATCACACTGGGGCCATTTTGGGTCTCTTTTGGGGCCATTTTGGGTCATTTTCTGTCACTTTTGGGCCATTTTCTGTCACTTTGGATCATTTTCTGTCACTTTTGGGGCATTTTCTGTCACTTTGGGGCCATTTTGCATCACACTGGGGCCATTTTGGGTCTCTTTTGGGGCCATTTTGGGTCATTTTCTGTCACTTTTGGGCCATTTTCTGTCACTTTGGATCATTTTCTGTCACTTTTGGGGCATTTTCTGTCACTTTGGGGCCATTTTGCATCACACTGGGGCCATTTTGGGTCTCTTTTGGGGCCATTTTGGGTCATTTTCTGTCACTTTTGGACCATTTCAGGCCATTTTGGGGCCATTTTCTGTCACTTTTGGGGCATTTTGTGTCACTTTGGGGCCATTTTGGGGCCATTTTGTGTCACTTTGGGGCCATTTTGGGGCCATTTTGTGTCACTTTGGGGCATTTTCTGTCACTTTGGTGCAATTTTGTGTCACTTTGGTGCAATTTTGTGTCACTTTTGGGGCCATTTTGTGTCACTTTGGGGCCATTTTGGGGCCATTTTGTGTCACTTTGGGGCATTTTCTGTCACTTTGGTGCAATTTTGTGTCACTTTTGGGGCCATTTTGTGTCACTTTTGGGGCATTTTGGGGCCATTTTGGGGTCATTTTGCCTCACTTTGGGGCCATTTTCTGTCACTTTTGGGGCCATTTTGGGTCACTTTGGGTCATTTTCTGTCACTTTTGGACCATTTCAGGCCATTTTGGGGCCATTTTCTGTCACTTTTGGGCCATTTTTTGTCACTTTGGGGCCATTTTGGGGCCATTTTGTGTCACCTTGGGACATTTTCTGTCACTTTTGAGGCATTTTTTTGTCCCTTTGGGGCCATTTTGGGGCCATTTTGTGTCACTTTGGGGCCATTTTGGGGCCATTTTGTGTCACTTTGGGGCATTTTCTGTCACTTTGGTGCAATTTTGTGTCACTTTGGGGCCATTTTGGGGCCATTTTGGGTCATTTTGGGGTCATTCTGCCTCACTTTGGGGCCATTTTCTGTCCCTTTTTCCCCATTTTTCCCCATTTTTCCCATTTTTCCCATTTTCCCCTTTCCCCAGTCAAGCAGGATTCCAACCACACCATCGGGGTGGAGTTTGGCTCCAAGGTCGTCGGCGTGGGCGGCAAAAGCGTCAAGCTGCAGATCTGGGACACGGCCGGCCAGGAGCGCTTCAGGTGCCATTCCCAAATCCCAAATTCCCAAATCCCAATTCCCAAATTCCCAAAATTCCCCCTTTTCCCTCCTTTCCCCACCTTTTTCCTCAATTTCCCCCCGTTTTTCCTCATTTTTTCCCTGATTTTCCCCATTTTCCCCC
>NW_024499595.1:0-1406 GCF_017590055.1 Onychostruthus taczanowskii
CAATTTGGGAGGTGGGATCCCAAAAACCGGGCTTTTGACCAAAACCCCAAAATTCCTGAATTTCATCCCTAAAAATTCATGAATTTCACCCCCAATTTGGGAGGTGGGATCCCAAAAACTGGGAATGCACCCCAAAAATCAGTGTCCCAAAATCCCCAGGTTTCACCCCAAATCGGGAAGGTGGCGGCCCAAAAACTGGGAATTCAGAAGTCAAAATTCTCAAATTTCACTTTTGCCAAATTTCACTTTTCCCAAATTTCCGGATTTCACCCCAAGTCTGAGGGGTGGCAGCCCAAAAACTGGGAATTCCACCCAAAAAATCACTGTCCCAAAATCCCCGGAAATTCACTCCAAATCTGGGAGGTGGAAGTCCAAAAACTGGGAATTCGACGCCAAACCACCTCAAATTCCCAAAACTCCCAAATTTCACCCCACATTTGGGAGGTGAGGCCCCAAAACCACCCAGATTGACCAAAATCTCTGGTATTCACCCCAAATTTGGGAGGTGGGACCCCAAAATTGGGAATTCAACCCAAACCTCAAAATTCCCAGATTTCACCCCCAAATTTGGGAGGTGGCAGCCCAAAACCAGGGAATTCCACCCAAAAATGACTCCAAAGTCCCAAATTTCACGCTCCCAAATTTCATGTTCCAAAATTTCCCTGATTTCACCCTAAATTTGGGAAGTGGCAGCCCAATCAGCTGGGAAGGCGCCTCAAAATCAGTGTGCCAAAATTCCCTGATTTCACCCCAAATTTGAGAGGTGGGACCCCAAAAACTGGAAATTCCACCCAAACCCCAAAATTCCTAGATTTCACTCCCCAAAATCCACAGATTTCACCCTTGAAATTCCCAGATTTCGGCCCCAAATATCCTGAATCTCACCCCAAAAATAGGGAATTAGACCCAAACCCCAAAACTCCTGGATTTCACCCCAAAATTTTTGAGTTTCACCCCCAAAATTCCCAGATTTTACCCCAAAAACTGAGGACTCCACCCCAACCACCTCAGATTGGCGAAAATCCCCGGATTTCACCCCCAAAATCCCCGGATTTCACCCCAAATCTGGAAGGTGGGACCCCAAAAACTGGGAATTTGACCCCAAACCACCTCAAATTCCCAAAACTCCCAAATTTCACCCCAAATTTGGGAGGTGGGACCCCAAAACTGGGAATTCAGCTCACAGCCCAAAATTCCCTGGTTTCACCCCAAATTTGGGAGGTGGCAGCCCAAACCCAGGGAATTCCAAACCCCAAAATTCCTGGATTTGATCCCCAAAATTGCCAGATTTCACCCCAGAAATAGGAAACTCAACCCAAACCCCAATCTTCCCAGATGTCACCCCCAAAATTCTCAGGTTTTACCCCCAATCCAGGAGGTGGCAGCCCAAAAACTGTGAATTCCAC
>NW_024499596.1:0-236467 GCF_017590055.1 Onychostruthus taczanowskii
CATCATATAGTCAACCCAGGACACCTGACAAAGCACAGCCAGGTTGTATATTCAGAGAGCTTGTTTTTAAACTACCTTTTGTTTCTCATGTTTTGAATACCTCTTCAGCCTGCTCAAGAGGCACATGTGAATCAGCAAAGAAAAAAAAACTCCAAAACCTCCATAAAATGGTATTCAAGTCAGCAGTCCTGCTGAAGTTGGTGGGAACAATTCTACTCTTCTATTGGGTCAGAGTCTCAGATAACAGAACATATAGTACAGCATTTGTCATTTTTTTCTAGTTGTTTTCCTTTCACTACAGTGAAAGGAGTGAGCATATTGTTTCCTGTTTGAGTCTGTTATGAAGAGTATGAAAAAAAACCCCTAAGTATCTAATTTTCTTTAACAGTAGAGGATTATACTTTGACAGTCTGAGACCACAGTCGCTTAGGGAGAGATGAAAGTCTGTCAGTAGCTTACAGTGAATTTTTCTCGCTTTGATGTCCTAAAAAACCATATTCCCTGTAGGCTTTGGTTCCCAGAAGAAACATGACTTTTCCAACACATGAAAATTAGAAACCAAAGTTAATGCTCCTCTGTCTTGTACCAAGATATAAGTAAGTGGACCTAGGATATGCCAAAGAGGGACCAAAAGGGTTGCAGTTTATCTTCCACTGTGTCATGGTTAAATCCCAACCAGTAATTTAGCCCCACACAGCTGCTCCCTTGCTTTCTCACCAAGAATGGGGAAAAGAATCAGTAGAGTAAAAGTGAGAAAGTACATAGGATGAGCTTAACAGGTTAAACAAAAGCTTTACACATGAGCAAAGCAAAAGAAGGAATTATTAATTGCTTTCTATGGGCTGGCAGATGTTCAACCATCCTCAGGATAGCCAGGCTTCATAAGCCAAAATGATGACTTGGGAAGCCACCACCACTCTGAATGTCACCCCTCCCTCCTTCCTTAAGCTTACATGCTGAGCATGTTATATGGTATAGAAAATCCCTTTACTCTGGTAAGGGCACCTGTCTTGGCTGTGTCCTTTCCCAGCTTCTTATGCATCCTCAGCCCACTTACTGGTGGGGTGGTATGAAGTCTCTTGAAAAAAAAAAAATTCTTGAAAAAGAAAAGCGCTTGACACTGTGTAAGCACTGCTCAACAATAATGAAAACATCCCTGTTTTATCAATACCATTTTCAACAAAAATCTGAAACACAGCCCCATATGAGCTATGAAGAAAATTAACTCTACTCCAGCAGAAAACAACACACAATGGCATCTATTTATACCATATACTTCTCTTCAAAGGCTTCTGTGATGTCTTGCTTTGTTGTATGCGAAATATTGGTTCCTGTACCTTCTCGTTTCTGTTCTGTGCTGTTGGGATTCCTGGAGTATATCAGTGTGATCACTGTAGCTTGATGGGGACTTGCATACAACAGCAGCTTTGAGTTTGGTGTCTGACCCAGCAGTTACAAGTACCCATCATGAACAGGACTGTATCCTGACACAGGAATTCTTAATTGTTCTTAAATATAAATACAAGAAGAAAGATGAATAAAAAAGTTGTTCTCAAATACCCCTTCTTTTCCTGTGGAAAATTTTTGGTAATTGATTTCTCAATATAGCTTTAGCACTCATTTTAAGAATTCAGTATTGAGACCTACACCTCTCTGTTACTTTCTTTTCCAATTATGAAAGCTAATAGAAAATTACAAAAAAATTTGTGCCATTTACAGAAGACAGTGTTAATTTAATTCCTGTTTTACTATTGGTATTTCAGGAAGGATAAATACAGTGATGTAGTTGCTTTAACCTGTTTTTGGCTTCTTTGCTTAGACAGCTGATGAGAGTGCTGATTAACGCAAAAGGGTAATACTTTAGAAGAGTCTTACACTTTAGAAAAGGGTTCTTAAATTGTTCTTGGGTAGTATTATACTGTATAAAGGACTTGCCTTATATTTACTGTTTCTCATGTTTATGACCTGTTCATTCCATTCTCTCAGTGTAATGAATGAGACTTCCAATAACCATTGGAAGTCTCATGCCATCTGTACATAACAGCATGTAAAATAGCCATGCTTTGAAGGAGAATCTGCCTCATTAGCATTGTTTCAGTTCTTGAGTAATGGTATTTCAGCTTTTTGTTATTGATTGATACTAATTTAAGGCACTTTCTAATGAAAGAGTCAATTATTCTTGTATACACTGCTTTCTTTTGTTCATTTTGCTGTCTACCTTTCATTTATTCCTCATTAAATACTAAGTGGAGGGGAACTTGCTATTTAGTGGGTTAACAGAAGAGTTGGAAGATCTCATAGTCTAAGTTATAGTTAAATAAGTATATCGTGTCATCCCTGCAAAGTTTTGAGAGACCAATACGTTCTTGTCAGGCATGCAAATTCAAATATTTAACAGTGTACCACCCTCCCAGACTTCTCATTGTTAATTCTTATGGTCTACATTATATTTCATGATAGCCGGATTTTTTGAGTCAGATACCCCTGACTCAAAGCCATGTGAAATAAATAAGATCTAGTAGAATTTTAATTGTCCTTTTCCAAAATGTGCATTTAAGGTTAGCTTTAGTTTTAATGTAAAATAACTAAATATCTAAACTACGTTTGCTAGTGCTACCTAATGTCAAATGTTAATTTAGTTTAGTAGAACATCAGGCAAGCCTGAAGCCATGTTATTGTAGTTTCTGGTAATTTTTATGCTTCAAATGCATCTATTTACTACATAAATTATAGAATCTTGATGGTTAATATTTTTTTCTTTCTTTCTGAACAGGTATTAAACCTTTCTGAAAAGAGGTATGACCTTGCCAAGCTTAACCCAAAGGTATCGACTGTCTTCCATACCATAGCTTTTCTAGTGTTAAATACAACTTAAATGGCCTAATAAGCCCTGAAGCTATGCAGGTGTTGATATACAGACTAAGAGAAGAAGTTTTGGAAGATACTAAAACACCCCACATGCATCCCTTTTTATTTTTTCTCAAGTCTGTGTCTGTTAGATCTGTGTTTTACTGCTATTCCTGTTATTTTCTTAGACTTCACACACAGGACCTGTTGTGACTTCTGAAAAACTTCTATTGGGTGATACAGATTTCACTTCAAGCATACTTTTTTTGTGCAGTCAAGGATACTGGGGTTGTATACTGTAATGCACAGTCAGCTGAAGTTAGTGAACTTGATTCAGATAAGGACTTCCCTTTTGTACTGTCTTTGAGTAGTTGCTTCTCTGCACAATAGAGACAAAGAATTTCAGAATGTTCCTTCTCACCAATTGATGTGTTTGTTTGTTGTAAGAAATGGTGTGCAGGTACACTTCATCATCTCTTATAAGGCCAGACAGAGTGGCACAGATGTGTATTTACAGCAGTAGATTCACAGAGATAAGCTGCCTGAGGAAAGTATTAAAACCCCTCTTAAGTTTAACTTTTTGCATGCTTTATTGATCATGAAGGATGGATTTTTTTTTAATATTAGGCATATGTTGAATGCATAATATGTATGTATTGCACATGTGTTGTTAAAATACATAAATGTTAAATACACATATAATGAAAATAGGCTTAGTAAACTGTATTATGTAGTGAATAGAAAATCTGAACAAAATTTTTACATGCTGTAATCATGCTGCACATTAAAGAAATAAATTGAAAATAGGATGAAAGATCATTGTTTGCTCTAATTCTAATTGAATTTACTGGTATAAGATACCAGAAATTCTAAATGAAAAATCATGTAAAAAATCAAGACCTTCAGAAATGTTGTCACTTCTAAGTGGTTGGTGAGATTTGAATGGGGCGAGGAGGAAGAGCAGGAAGTTTTTTGTTTATTTGTTTTTGTAAAAGTACTAGCATCTTAAAAAAACACAAATTCCCTCTTCCCCTTTAGAGACCTGTAAGCATCATGACAATTGAATTGCATAGTTATCTGAGATGGGAAAAGTTGTGGAGACTTTCAACCATGACATTTATTTGAATCCAGATTTTAGTATGTGATATTAGGATCAAGGTGTCTCTTGTAAATGTTACTTGTTTAATTGCAGATTATGGATGTGGGGTGGCCTGATCTCCATGCTCCACTTCTTAATAAGGTGTGCACCATCTGCAAGGCTATGGAGTCCTGGCTGGGCAATGATCCTCAACACGTGGTGGTGATCCATTGCAGAGTAAGTGCTGTGGATGAGTTTGTATTCATTTTCTAAAACCTTGTTGTTTACTCTCCTTGTTTAAAAAAATAAAAAGTTAGATCTGTTTTCAATGTTGGCAACAGTGTGCCAGATGTTTTGTTGGTGTAAATAAACTTAAGTCCATTGACCTTCCATGCTTGTTAAAGATTTCTTTTTTATGACTTATGTTCTAGCTCTTGCTGCAGGTATAGCATGAACCAATGTTACTTCATCCTTCAAAGATCACTGTTACTTCTGTAAATATATTTAGAAGCTTGAGGTTTTTCCAGCTGATGCAAAACTCTCTGTGTTCTGTGACACTCATTAATTTTATTGCTGGAAAAAAGATAGGCACTGTATCACACATCATCTGTTTATACTGTGTATGGTTATAGGAAATGAGTCCATTAAGGACCTTCTGGATACTCTTGAAAAGTTTTAATTGACAGCATCATTGCAGTGCCTTAGAGCAAAGCTACCAGTGTGCTGTGTTGCTTCCTCCTGCTTCCTCACAATAAACAGAAATAAAGAGAAACCTTAGTTAAATTTGGATAAAATGAATTCAGAACTGGGTTGGTAGCTGCACTTATGATACTTGATGCAAACCTATCTCTCTATCACTGGCAGGCAGATGTTACTCTAAACAAAATGATGGTGATAATGGAATGGAAACTTCAAATCAGGTTGTGTAGTCTCCAGTCCCAAATTTCTTCGAGGCAGAATGTCATTGTATGAAACACTTGAAATCTTACTAGATGCAGGAGTGCAGCCAGGAAAACGGCCAGTACATGGGACAAAAGGAAACAAAGTATTTCTGGGTATACAATCATATACAAATTGATAATGCATGTTTTTGATTAGTGCCTTTTGCTAATATAGGTTTCCAGCCACAGGGATAGATACAGCTACCTACTATCAGCTGAGAGAATGAAAATATTTTGAAGTCTGTGAGCATTACTGCATGTTAAATTTTACTGCATTTGTCATGTGAATTATTTAAAAATACATTAGAACATTTTTTAAATTATCCATAGAAAATCAGTTACTATAAATCTCGGGTGTTGGGGAGGTAAAAATGTGAAAACATGCCAGAAAGGCCTATTCTTTCTAAAATAGGTATTTTATAGCCCTTCATCCTGGGAATTGGAGCATTGTCTAGACCTGTTGTGAATGATCTGTGGAAAAAATAATACAAAATTGAAGTAGTTCATACAATTTTTTTCTTTTTTCCCAGTTGATTCCTCTTAATTGGTAAGATTTGACAGGTATGCACATAGAAATCATACTTAGTGGTTTTTTATGTCATTTTTCAGCCAGCTTACATTGACAGATAAACTGCAACCCATTATTTCCACCTTTCCATCAACCCAGGGTGCATGAGCAAAAGGACTCTGAATTTCTTGCCTTGGAATTGTATTTAATATGGGTCTTAAATATACTAATGCCCAATAATGTACTACATAATATAAGTTATGATTCCCTTTTTCCTAATACAGGGAGGAAAAGGAAGGATAGGTGTAGTCATATCATCATATATGCACTTTACCAATGTTTCTGCAAGGTAAGTGTGAATAATGCATGTTGTGTGGTTTTTTAGAGTAAATATTGGGAAAAAATGCCTTTTAGTTGATTACTGTCTGTCAGCTTACTGTTTGTCAGGTTTTCTTCTCAAAGAGTTTTGGAGCATGTCTTTCTTAACAGTCTGGTTTCATGATAGTTTTCTTGTAATCCTGCTTCCAGCAGGAGACTGGATTAGGTGACAGCCTAAGGTCCCTTTGAAACAGATTTTATTGGTTTGCAGAAAACTTTCCTGAAGGATGTTTTCAGATGAATGACAGAATGTGCAAGAAACCATTTTTATGTCATGGTACTATCTTTATTCTGTTAAACCTCTCTGTTTGCCACATCCATCAAGTGGCCTCTTGAATTGGTGAGAAATTTTTCCTTAAGTACTTAAGAAAAACTGTTATTAAAATCTGGAAAGAGTGTTTGAATAGGGAATTCCTGGACATTGATCCAATTGCAGAAAGATGTGTAAGGAATAATCTAGACTTCAGTTTGCAGTCAGTTCAAACAGTAGATGTCTGATTATTTAGTTTTAATTGTTTCTTTTGGAGTGCTCAAATTATGAAATGGCAATTGACAATTTATATTAAAAAAGATACAATTTGATAAATGGTCTCAAAAAGGATGAAATGCATTTTGGAGATTTTTTTTCGGATTCTAATCACATTGTTTTCTCTTGGGGTTTTTTAATTTATACACATACATAAATGTATGTATATACATTTTACATACATACATAAATGTGTTAAAATAAAAATACACTCTAAATGTCATGGTTAAATCAGATTTGGTCCTGAATTCACACCAGCATGTCAGTAATAGATTTGATCCACTACTGTATTTGATGGAGTCTTGAATCACTAGAGGTTGATGGCAAATTACTCATAGAAGTCAGACAAACTAGAATCCTGGAAAATAATCTGTGTTCATTGAGGTAAACCAATTTCATAAGTTATTATGGACCAAGAAACTAAGTGCATTGTGTACACCAATATATGCTGAAAAAACCACTTGCTTCAGTGATTGCCACAATTTCATGTTTTGTTGAGAAGTATTGTGAATGACAAAAGCTGTCAAGTGAGGGTAGTACAGTTGTTGTGGTGTGATTTCAGCATTGCAGTATTATGTCATCCTTAAAGGTGGTACCTGGCTATAAATATATTTTTATAACACCATTACAGTCACATTCAGATGGTGTTTTGTTAAGCCCAGCAATTGAAGGTACCACCTTTTACCCCAAACAAATTCAGGATTCCTCCAGTGAAGTTGCAGGAGAGGAGTGAGCTTGGAAGCCCTCTTTAGCTTTCTGGATATCTGGCAGCTGCTATCCAAAACTTAACTTTTCTGGGTAAGGATGAGGTTGGGCGTTTCCCAGCTAGGATTTGTATATCCCTAGCATTATCAAGACTCTTGAAAATGGTACACAGCAACTTTGCAGAAGCAGAAATTACTGCAGGTGCTGCTGTTAAGTGCCTTCTACTGTGTCTGAATTGGTAATTAGAAGACTTTGAAGATGTTGGCACTAAAGAAAGTTCATACTTGTCAGCATGCATAGGTGTCCTGGTTCTGGCCAGGACAGGGTAAATTTTTCAGTATGCTTGAGGGAGTGTCGCCAGTACCCAGAGGTTATTGTAGACCACTTCATGTCATTGCCAGGAGTGGGGGGAAGGGGATCCTTCAAGGGAGAAGGGGTCCCTTTGGGTTGAGAAAGTGTGGCAGATGGAGCCATCCAGCATTGTCTATTGTTGGGGGTTTCCACAGTGGGCAGTAATGTTTCCTTTCTTCTACCCTCTGTCATTAGTATTGTTGTTGTTACTATTCATTTTCTTATACCTATAAATAGAAAATTGTTCTTATTCAAAGATCAAAACCTGTGATCTTTGCCATTGTCCTCCAATTCTCCTCTCCATTCCACTGCAAGGAAGGGGAGAGGAGGGAGGGAACAAGCAGCAGTGTGGTTTGGAGAGCATCAGTAGGAGCATTAAATTAGGGAATTCCCTTCCTGAACCAGAACAACATGCCAAAAAAATCCAGGCTTTATGAAATCCTGTGAATTTATGCTTAGCACCTCTGCTGTAAAGACAGGGTAAGGATTAGGGTTGGGGTTTTCAGTCTGAAAGAAGAGTAGGCTCCAAGGAGACTCTCTGGTGGTCCTCTGTACCTAAAGAAGGCCTACAAGATGGGTGGAGTGGGACTTTTTCAAAGTAAGGCAGTGATAGGACAAGGAGGGGATGGCTATAAACTGAAGGAGGGTAGATTTAGATTAGATATTAAATATAAAGAATAAGTTCTCTACTGTTAGTGTGGTGAGACACTGGAACAGGTTGTCCAGAGAAGTTATGGATGCCACATTTCTGGAAGTGGTCAAGGCCAGGTTGGATGGGGCATTGAGTAACCTGGTCTGGTGAAAGGTGTCGTGCCTGTGGCAAGAGAGTTGGAACAAGATGATCTTTAAGGTTGTTTCCAAGCTAAACCATTCTATGATTCTATGAAAAATCCTTATTGATGCAACCTACCTTTAGTTATATGTTGTAATATCAAATTTTCTCATTTAGGAAGGAATAACGTGGCATCAGATTTAATGAGGTCAGACCGAGCTGTTGGCAATTGTTGGTAAATTCTGTTTTAACACACAAAGTGCGAGCAGTTTTTGACCAGTTAGGAACAGGCTGCCTAAATTCTGGATGTCAGTGTGGGTGAAGATGAATGAAGATATATGATGGATTGGGTGAGAAAGAGGTTTTGGGTCAAGAATATTTTAAGTACACACTACGTAATTTTTAACACCCATGAAGAAAAGGCTTGACCTCATAGCCTGATCCAGCACCCTGTCAGGACAATTGGCATCTTCTGATTAATTTTTGGAAAAGGCATAACTTTAATTTTTATCCTGATATGCAAATGTGTATACTTTGCACAGTTTTTTCCCCCGTTCTGAGCTCATTTAGGTTGAACTAGCTGTGGAATTTAAAAGTTGAGATTTTGGTGTTGTCTTGGTTTGGGGCAGATGTGGGAGAAAACCTCAAAAAGGGCCCCCCCTCAGAAAGCAAACCTACATGGCCCCTCCTCCCAACCGGTTTGGGAAGAATTTTCTCAGGAAGAAGTGGAAAAAACCTGTTTATTTAAACAGGCAAAGCACTCCCCAGCACAAAAAATGAACAATACCAGATTAAAAAAATTATTTGCCACTCTGAAGAGATGACAAATTCAGAAAGTCTCTCCTGTGGGTGGTTGCTCTGTTATCAGTCCCTCTGGCACTGGGAAAGGCTGCTGTCCAGAGTAGGCCCCAGCAGGCTACAAAGTGTGAGCTCTCATTATTTCCTCTGGTCCTAATCCAGAGCAGGTTCAAACAGTTCCAAAAAAAGGGAAAGAAAACCAGTCCAGGGAACTTCTCTGCCTCAGCTAGCTAAACTAACTAAAAAACAACAGAGCACCATGTTCTGCCCCATCCATGCCCAGACACCACAGTGGAGGAGTGAGAGCAGGGTGATAACAAAGTCCGTGCTTCTTCTTCTCCCCGCCTTTGCTCTCAGAGCCAGTCTGGAAGGCATAGCATATAATATCCAGCATAAACAGAGCACCTGATTGGGGATATAAACATCATAACCTCACCCTAGAACAGGTGTGTTCTTGTATTTTGGAACTTCCAGATCTTTTAAGTTCTGATGCAAATTAAAACTGTGAACTATATTTGTTATGAGACACATTGTTTTTATCTGGAATAGATACAAAAGAATCACCATAGAATGTTACTTGTCATATGTGATGAACAGCATTCTTACTGATTTTTTGCACTTCTTCTTTTTCTTTTTTTCTGTAGCCTCTTGCCTTCCTTCACCCAAAAAAAGATCCACATAAGAGCCATTCTGGATAAAGAATAGAATAAAATGTATTTTTTTTAATATGTTGCTCCTTGATTGTGTGTTTGAAGAGTTTATGGTTTTCTGATGTAAAATAGCTATTTTTCAAAGACAGTCTCTTCCTTGATGGCTCAGGGTACAGGAAACAAAGGCTGAATGAATTATTAACTGCTTAAATTAACCTCTATCCTGGTACTACAGTTCTTTCTGAAAAATAAAATAAATTTGTATTTTATAGCGAGAACTCCCAGTGGCACATTCAGGAAATTATGGCATGTATCCTTCTTTGGGAGCCTAAGTTGTTTGGTTCTGCCATTCTGATTTCAATGTATTCATATTGGAAGTATGCAATTCAGTTTATTGAATAAAGAAGTAGGTGCTTTGCTCAGGAAGGAAACTGTCTTAAGATATTGAATGAGAAGGTGTCAGTGGAATAGGCATCATTGTCCACAATATTCAAATTGCTAGAGTTGCTAGTTGGTGCTTGTTGTTTTTTCTATTTTTCTTTACTTCCCTCCTTTTTTTCTTCCAAATATTTTTGCATTTTTCAAGTGGTAGCCTGGTGAATTTTTGAAATAACACTGAAGCAGAATAACATGTATCTCTTTCTTGACAGTGCTGATCAGGCTCTAGACAGATTTGCTATGAAGAAATTCTTTGATGATAAAGTTTCAGCTTTAATGCAGCCGTCCCAAAGAAGGTATTCAATTGGTTTCTAATTTATATAAATTTGAAATGTCATAATTATCTTCTGCATCCATCCCTTAATCCCTCCCCAGCTATGTGAAGGCTATTTCCACAAGATCCTCCAGTGCTTCCTGATTTCTCAGCACTTTATCTTCTATTGCTATTCCTTGATTGATGAGATCTCTCCTTCAGTTCCTGCATGTGGTCCCAGACAGACAAGACCTTTTGTACCAAACTGTTCTCTAAACGGGTTCTCACTGCATTTTTTTATTAACAAAGAGATGTCACAGTCTTGATTGTTCCAAGATAATAATAAGAAGATTTTTCTTTGGTATAATGATGAATATGGGAAGTGTGCTGATTAGTGTGCAAAAAAGATCTTTTTACTACTTGTTTAGAGCATGTGCAGATTATGCACTTGCCCCATGTCCATGCTAGTAAATGTTTGTCAAAGCATGCAACATTCATTGTGTTTATCTGGATGTGTTACCTTTTCAATCTGTCTGTATGGCAAAGGTTGAATAAGGATTTGAAGTAATAAGCACTTTGGAAAGTGAATTGTTCTGGGGTTCACTGTGTATCTTGTTTTTATGACAGGTAATTGAAGGAATCAGTACCAAAAGAGACTGATATATATCAGACAAATAATTGTGATATAGGTGAATCTGTTTTAGAAATACAAAATATCATCTGGGTTTGATTTGGTAATTACTGGGGGTTTTTTTGTCTTTTTGTCTGTATGCAGTAGGTAGTTTAGAAGTTGTTTAAAGTATAAAAATTTGCTAGTAATTAAAACAGAAAAACCAGTAGTAACAACTCGTATAAGCTGTTTGGTTCTGTTAATCTCTAAATAAAAACTTAACCCGTTACTTTTTTAACCCATTAGGTGACATGCACAGCTCCTTTTAACTTGAAAAATAGTAACACAATATTCTGTTAGACTTGAAATAAACTTTTCATTAGTAGAAGTTGACTGGCCTTTTTTTGTTTCACTTTTGTGCTTGTATATATGTGTATCGCATTTCAATAATAAGGATTTGAGAATGCTGCCTACCAGACAGAGAAGTGTGAGCCATAGCAGCAGAAGGAAAGAGATATTGTTAATCTTCCCATCCAGAAGCCCTAGACAGTGGGCATATTTCAGTGAGAGCTAGGAGCTTCCACAACAACCTGTGAATTGTGCATCAGAGCAGTTTTCCAACCATACTGACAGGAAGTTTCAGTAGCTACTAACTTAAGTGAACTGTATGTGAGCCCTAAAGCTAGATGTATAAAGCTAGGGTATAAATGGTTGCATCTATCTTTCCTACACCCCCTTCAAGGACACTTGCTTAATTCTTCTGGGGTTAACTGCTGGGGGCAGGGCCTCAGAGATACTCAGTTTGCTTCTTGACTGATAGAGTTAGCATCTTTGCTCACCAGTACTGAACTTGAACTGCCCTTGCCATCTTCCAGACATATACACATACTGAGGAGTGCAATTTCTCATGAGAACAAAGGTAGTTTGCCAAACCATTTGTCAGAACTGTTATCCCAAATTTCACCTCTCCTATCTTTGCCTGGCCTGGCAGTGGCCACTAATCGTATTGCAGAGAAAGGAAAACCAACTCTCCTAATATTTGTGGATAATTTTATACTCATTTGTTCCCATTCTGATCAGTTAGTGGCCTTTTAATATGCTTTTTCTCTGAAACCATTGCTGGGTAATTAATTAGTGATATCCTTGTTAAAACCCAGTTGATGTATAAATGGGCATAATTTATATGGAGTGGATCTCAAAATTGTAAAATATGAAAATACACCCATTTTTCACATTTTGAAACCTTTTCTCTACTAAATCTTGTCCAGATAAAAATAAATTGTGGCCACTAAGTCACTTAGCTTTTCCCTACTGCTAGTTGGGTACTGTAACAATGGCAAGAAAAGTAACTGTAGACCAGATCTGTTTTGAATCCATTCTCAGATAAACAGTTGAAGATTTCTCTGAATGAGAAATGCAGAAAGAGACCCTTCATATGAAAAAAAATTTCTCATAAACCTTTAGGATAAATGTTTGAACACTCTTCTCAAAAATAAGCCAACTGTCTCTAGGCCCCTTAAGTGCACTGCCTTGAGAAAGGTTTTCAAAAATTCAGTCTAATTTTTGTAATAATTAAAAGCTGGTAAAGAAAAAATGTTCACATGGATAATAATAAACTAATTTATTAAAGTTGTGAGAGGTCACTGACAAAACATTTTAACACAATATTTTTTCTATCATGACAGGTGTGTCAATTTGTAAAATTTGTGCTTTTGAACAAATTGATTGCTTTTGATTTTGTACCAAATCCTTTCAGAAAGACTGAAGGAGAAAACAAAAAAAAAAAAAAAGTTGCCCTTCTTAACATTTAGAATAAATTGAGCTTTGAAAGCTTTCTGTAAAATGAAACCTATTTTAAATTACCTACAACCCCCATTCTGGGGTAGTAAAGCTGTCATTACTTGGCAGGATATCCTTAGCTGTGGTGTTACCAGGAGTTCAGTTTATGAGATCTGTGCACAAAGGTGAAAAAAGGTGATTTTCCTCTATACATTCCTGAGAAAAAAGTTAAATTAAGATCTTTTCATAGGCATGGGAAAAAAAGGGACTCAAAGCTGGTGGAAAAATTAAAGACACTTGCAGTGATGTTTACTTGCATGTATTTGCTCATGAGCTTGTAACCAAACCACATATTAAATTGTAGAAATAGAATAATTTTCACATTGCTGTGGTAGTTTTCCTCTTGTTTTGTGCTGAATGAGATCACTTCTCATTATGAAGATGTTATTTGACCTCGTTGCCCTTAAGATTTCTGATGAGGGCACTTCTTGCTCTTGTTTTAATGAAGATGACTTCACTGTAAATTGGATGGCAACCATATCATGCTGCTGTGAAAGACATTTAAGACTACAGTTGTAACTCTAAATGTGTACCCAAACAATTGACTTTACTGTCTCTTCTACTTAATTTCTTTCTTAGAGTAGTAATGTCAATAACTAAAATAAAGACATCAACAATAGCAGTGTAACAGCCATGGATTTAATACAGTGGTAAATTAGTGTATTTTCATGCTGTTTTGTGAAGATTATTATTTTGGAGTTATATGCATTGTCACAATGCTATTCATTACCCATAATCTGGAAATACCATTGTGTAAATAATGTATTTCCCTAGTATTAGTGGTTTTATATAATTCAGATAAACTTTTTGTTTTCAGGTACGTGCAGTTCTTAAGTGGCCTTCTATCTGGATCTATGAAAATGAATGCAACCCCTCTTTTCCTGCACTATGTTATCCTTCATGGCATCCCCAACTTAGATGCTGGGGGAGGTAAATTACCTAATTTTTCCTATTCAGGTGTAGGATCAAAGTCTTATTTCATTTTGGAACTTTCTAGAAAGCCTGCATGAATCTTAAATTAGAATTAATATCTTCTTGATATCCATCCAAATATTCCCAATAAAGTAGCCATAAGAGAACCATTCTAAGAGTAAAAATTGGAGCAGGTGAAATAAATTTCTTGTTCTTTGTTAAATGAATAGTTTAGATGCTATTCATGTCTGTCTATCTCTGAACAGTTTTGGTCTCTGTTACTGCAAAGGATCTGGGAACCTGGTCATGTTTCACAGTAATTTCCTTGTTGTTTTGGGAAAGTATTATAAATATAATCTCTTTTCTGTTTTGAGATTGGATTTTGTGTGGATAAGCTGTTTGGGTAGGGTGTACTTACAGAATTACACAGAATCATTTAGTTTGGAGAAGGACCTCCAAGATCATCAAGTCCAACCTTTGACCGATCATCACTTTGTCAGCTAGATCATGGCACTAAGGGCCACGTCCAGTTGTTTCTTGAATGCCTGCAGAGATGGTGATTCCACCACCTCCCTGGGCATTCTGTTACAAAGTTTAACCCTTTCAGTGAGAAAAATTCTTCCTGCTGTCCAAAAGGAACTTTCTCTGTGCAGCTTGAGGCTATGTCCTCTTATTGTATCATTAGCTGACCAGGAGAAAAGGCTGACTCCCACCTTGCTACAATCTCCCTTCAAGCAGTTACATGGAGTGATAAGGTCTCCCTGAGCCTCCATTTCTCCAGGTTAAACAATCCAGCTCCCTCAGCCTCTCCTCATAGGGTATGTGTGGAGATTCTTCACCAACTCCCTTGACCTTTTCTGGACACACTACTGCATTTCAGTGTCTTTTTTGAAGTGAGCGGCCCAGAACTCAACACAGTAGTTGAAGTGTGGCCTCACCACTGCTACTAACGTGTCTAGCTATCCTAAGCGGATTTAAAATTGAAATGATAGAATGAGATAATGGGCTAGAGCACAGTGAAGGAATACAACTTTAATGGTTGCACTTGATGAACTTAGAGGTCTTAATGATTTATGATTTGTTTCTGCATTTTTATTATCCAAAGGTAAAATAGCACTGGTCTTTTGTAATATAATCAGCATGAATTTGCAATGATTATATTGCCATTGTTGTTTAGTCTGATTCTATTTCTAAAATAACTGCTTTAATGAAGTTAAGGTATTGTTTGTTCTAGGTAGAAATTCATTTTTTTAAAATTAATTTTGAAATCTGAAGACCAGATAATTTATTTGGAAAATGTTTTTATTTTATATTGGGGGTTTGCTTTCTTTTGGCCATTATCATTCTTCCTTTATTAATTTTGTTTTCCTGCAGAATTTATTTCCTTCCTTACTAGAATCCTTTAAAGTCCTTTCCTATTGAATTCAGAACTAGTCTGCAGGAAAAGAAAAGAAAATTAAAATAAAACAAAATAAAAGGAAATAAAATATCTTTTAGCCAATTTTGCTTTGAAAGGTATTTTGACAGTCCAGCATTGCCACTTATGTGCCATTTTGCTCAGTCTGGATGTACATGAAATTTCCTAGTTGTAATTGTTTTCCTGTATCTGAATGTTACAAAATATCCTTTTTTGTTGGATTCTTTTCAGCTTGTTGGCCTTTTCTGAAGTTATACCAGGCTATGCAACCAGTTTATACATCTGGAATATAGTAAGTTATAAGCACTTTCCCCTGTGTTTGAATTTAGGTGTTCATTTCCATGATTGCAGAATTACATAGCCTTTTTAAGTTTTGTTTGTGGTTTTGTTGTTGGTTTTGTGGTTTTGTGTCTTTAAACCATGTATTTTTTTCTTCTGTCAAATAGCATAGGGTCAGAAAATCAAAGTCGAATCTGCATTGCTATAGACCCTGCCCAGCTTTTGAAAGGAGATATTATGGTGAGTTAATTGTATGGAATGAAAATCTATTGACATGACATTTAGTTTACAGTCTCTGACCTGTTTTGTGCTGTAAAAAAATTATTTGAAATGCCTGGAGATACTACAGAATGATTTAGGTTAATTTAGTCATCATCTTTGGCTTGCCTTAGAATAAAAAGTCTTGTAAAATTCAAACAAGAGGGTTTTTAGGAGCAAATTGTTTTCAAAACAATTGCTCTCAGTATTCTCCTTTTATAGCATCACTAAGTCCAGTAAGGCCTGTATTGCTCTTTTCTTTATAAAGATTACTGTGGGGAGTACTTGTAATTTGACATTAAAATATCTTGCCCTCTAATTTGGCAGGCAGTGTGCACAACTGTAAAATTATCTGCTATAAAGAAAATATCTAAGTAATTCTAAATTGTTCTGGCACTCAAAAAAGTGCAATACCAAGTAAGGGATAATGTCAGAGGTCTGGCCAGCATAGGGTTAAATCTTGCAGTAGCCAGACAGAGCATGGTTTGGACCCAAAGGTTATTTTGTATGACCTCATGTTATTTTCCAGGGACAGGGGGAGGGCTTCCTTCCTGGTCAGGTAGCATGATAGAGGGAGTGCTCTGGTCTTGCTGGGGTTTCTGGGAGGTGGGGGGAGGAAGAATGGGAGACATCTGTGTGCAATCATGTGTGAATTGTCTAGGTTTTGTTTACTTGTGCTCTCTGTCATTTATATTCTTGCTGTTACTGTTTGTGCATCCAATTCTCCTCTACAGCCTGCTGTGGGGGAGAGGGGGAGGGGTAGTGCTTGAGCAGTGTGTGTGGCTTGCAGTGTTTCCGTGGGAACACTAAATTGGAGAACACCATTTCTGAACCACAATAGTCTTATTTGGCACCAATGTGAGGCACGAAGGGCTAGGATAGCAACAGGTCTGCCCAGAGTGGGTTTGAAACAAATTTCATCTAAGCATTTTGTTGTATTAGGTCCAGAGTCACTGGTCACAATGTTGCTTAATTTGTCCATGTAGTGTGGTACTTAACTATATATATTTCCATAGCTCATGATATTTTTAGATCAGGGAAAGGGATCAGGATTGTTTTGTTGGTGTACTATGTGATACAAGCTTATGATGTGGTAACATCAAGGACAATGAGGGTCATTTGGATATGTATTGAGTGCTGCTCTCCTGCCCTTACCTCCAGCACTACCTTTGGGAGTCCATTAGTAATTATACGAAGTTTGTGGGGGGAACAGGGGAGAATGATTTTCCCCAGCTTTTCACCTCCTTTTTCTCTTTCAGACCTCTTACAACAGTTTTTGAAAATTTTGAATTCCCCTTGGATATTTAGGAAATCTTGGTTTTGTAGCTAGGTCTGCCAGCTCTCCTCAGTCTGGTCCACACCATGTTAGAGTTACAGGAGATTTTTAGGAGGGTCTTTCAGAGATCTGCCCTGAGGGTGGGTCATCATGAGTGGCATGGAAGGTAGGAGAAAATGGGCCAGCTTCTGAAGGACTATTCTGCTCCAGTGGTTTGTAAGTTCACCCCTGTAACAACTACAAGACTCTGTTGAAGTGATAAAATATGCAAAAGAAGAAATACTCTGGCAGTTCCAGAGAGGAATGAAGTTATGCAATGTGCTGAGCTCTGGCTGCTGTTTATTGGACATTGCTCATTACCAGACGGCACCCTCAGGGGGAAGGGAGGAAAGCAGATCAACAGGCACTGTGGCCACCCAAACTGCAGCTAAACCAGAGGAACAACATGTGCTGGTAGCAGTTGCTCCTATACAGAAGAAGAAATCCAAGACTAATCAATTGGCATAACGAGGGATGAAGAGGCAGTAGGGCACTCCACAAGAGGAAGAAGCAGGGCTAGAGATAATTACCTGATCTCTGTCCCTGGGTGAGCTGTGACATATAAGTAAAGATTTCAGCCACAAGCTAGGTAGCCCCTGGTGATGTGGCTGGTCCAATACTGGGATATTGTGGCCCACAGTATGAAACCAGATGGTAATGAAGCCAAGAAACTGGGATCTGTGTCCTGGAATGTGTACATTGGGATTGGGAAGAGGACAGCATCTCAGCCTCAGGAGGTGAGTCTTGTCAAGTATAAGGAGTGTCTTGTATCTTAACAAGGGTGATCTATTAGTGCAGTGAGACAAGTGGAACATGAAGAAGAAAGGTATCCTGTACTTGAGAGAATTAGGTGTGCTGGAGGTACTTTATAAAGATTCAAATAATGCGCAATTCCCTATAAATACAGATGAAATCCGGTGTACACAAACACCACATGTGGTGGAAGTTCCTAGGAAGTGCACCATTGCTGTATATGAACTCCTTGACAGTGATGTCATGGAAAGAAGGTGAACAAAGAGGGGATAACTTGGATAATTTGGTTGCCAAACTCCAGCTATATGAAGAAAGTATCTCTTCCTCCCTATGGGCCTGCATCTTGTCCATGGAAAGACTGCCCCATGACCTCCTGCAATTTAGAGAGGACTACCAGCAATTTAAAGAAATGTCGCATGTCCTGTCAGTACAGACCAGTCTCTGCTATTAGCAACAAGTGTTGTCCTGCTCAAGAGAGAGAGTACACACCACAAAGTAACCTGTGGTTTTACCTGCATAACCATGGAGAGGATATATGGAGGTGGGATGGAAAACCCACCTCTGTCCTAGCAGCACTGGGGTGTGAATTGAGAGGAAGCACAACTACTGCAGGAAATTCTTCAAGGATAAATCCTGCTCCAGTTTCCAGTAAGTAAGACCTCAGAGAGAATAGGAGGACTGATGCTACTTCCAATGCTCTTGAAGGGATCTCCATACTTACAGGAAAAAAGTAACAAGTATTGTTACAGGAGGGGCCCTACCTTCAGTAAGGTGTGGGAAAGGGACAGTCTGATTTATTTGACTTCATGGATCCCATGGCCTGGAACATCGGACCCACGTGAGTGTAAGGTTTTAGTTGACATCAGCATGCAATGTACCCTGATGCTGTCGAGATATGTAGGGGCAGAATCTTTTGCTCTTTCTGGTGTGACAGCTGACTATAATGGAAGCTGTAGTGAGCCTGACTGGGAATGAAAGGCAAAAACACCCAGCTGTGACTGGTCCAGAGACCCTGTGCATCATTGGCATAGATTACTTAGGAGTGGGTGTTTTGAGGACCCAAAAGGGCATTATTGGGCTTTTAGTGTCTCCACAGCTGCTGTGGAGACGGAGGAAATTGGACAGCTGAACATCTTGCCTGGTGTCTCAGAGGACCCTCCTGCTGTGGGACTTCTGAGAGTTGAAAAACAATAGGTATTGGTCGCTACCACGACACTGTACCCTTGACAGTAGCACAACAAACACTAACACCATGATTTGTCGCAGCATGGTGTCCCTGGCCGGGTAATAATTAGCATTGACTCCATGATTCCAGAAGACTGATAAATCGCTTTATTATACTATACTTATTAAGAAAAGACAGTCTGATACAAGTGGACCCTATTGGTCCTTGAATCCAAACACCATCACCACTGGCCAATTAAGACATCACCCTTTGGTAAGCAAATCTCCATAACGCATTCCACAGGTTCACAACAACAGGTGCAGCAAGTGAAGATAAGAATTGTTTATCATTCTTTTCTCTAATCTTCCCACAGCCTTCCCCAGGAAAATGCCTGGGAAAGTTGTGCCTGTCACTCTCAGTGACCAGAAAGCGGCTGCCACAATGATTCCCCGTGCATGAAATGATTCGTCCTCCAGAGAGCCAGGGAGTGATCAGCAAGACTTGGTCACCCTTTATTAGTCCTGTATGGCCAGTGCATAAGTCCATTGGAGAGTGGAGACCACTTCTGAGTGCTGCTGTGCTGGGCATGCTGGAACTTCACTATGAACTGGAGTCCAAGGCAGCAAAATGGTGTCACTTTTCACATTGCTAATGCATTTTTCTCCATTCCTTTAGTAGAAAAGTGCAGGCAACAGCTTGATGTTACATGGAGGGTTGTCCAGTACACCTGAAATGGACTGCTCCGGGACTTGAAATGGCCCCACTGTTTGCCATGTACTGATCCAGACTGAACTGAAAAAGGGCAAGGCTCCAGAATACTTGCAACACATTGATGACATCATTCTGTGGGGTTATATAGCAGAGGAAGTTTTTGAGAATGGCAAGAAGGTAATCCAGGTCCTCCTGAAGGCCAGCTGTGCCATAGAGCAGAGTAAGGTCAATGGACCTGCCCAGGAAATTCAGATTTTAGGAGTAAAATGACAAGATGAGTGTTGTCAGGTTCCAATGGATGTAGGCAAAAAAAAAATAGCAGCTATGTCCCCACCAACCAGCAAGAAGAAAACACAGGCTTTCCTAGCTGATGTAGGTTTTTGGAGGATGTATTTTTCAGATTTCAGTTAGATTGTAAGACTTCTCTATCAAGTGAAGAAAAATGATTTTAAGAAGAATGATTTTAAGTGTGGTCCTGAACAACAAAAAGCTTTTGAACAAATCAAACAAAAGAATGCTCATACAGTAGCCCTTGGGCCAGTCAGGACAGGATAAGATGTAAAAAGTGTGCTCTATACTGCAGCTGGGGAGAATGGTTTTTCCTGAAGTGTCTGGCAAAAGGTATCTGGGGAGACCTGAGGACAAGCCCTAGGGTTCCAGAGTCAGGAATCCAAGGCCTGCTATACCCCTACTGAAAAAGAGATCCTAGCAGCTTATGAAGGGGTTTGAGCTGCTTCAGAAGTGACTGACATCAAAGCACAGCTCCTCCTGGCACCTCAACTGCCAATGCTGGGTTGGATTTTAGAAGGATATTTCACACATGCCACTGACGCTTCATGGTGTGTGTCATTCTGATCACATGGTTAGCTTGAATAGGAAACCAGAATTGCCTGGAGATCTTGGAAGTCAGCACAAACTGGCCTGAAGGCAAAAATTTTCTAGTAACATCAGAGAAGCAGGAGGAGAAGGTGACATGCTGAGGAGGCCTCTATATAATCAGCACCAGAAAATGAAAGCAATATGCTCTCTTTACCAACAGTTCCTGCTGTATTGCAGAGATACATTGAAAACAGAAAGCTGCTGTAAGGAGTCCTATGTGACAAGTTGCAGAAGCTATTGAGGGACAAGGTGGATCAAGTCAGGTTACAGAGCTGAAGGGCATCCAGTTGACTTTAGGTATCACTGAATGAGAGAAATGGCCAGCACTCTACCTGTACACTGACTTGTGGATGGTGGCAAGTGTTCTCTGGGGGTGTCTTTACCTGTAGAAAAAGATTAATTGGTAGCACAGAGGTAAACCTGTCTGGGCTGTTGAATTATATAAAGACATTGCTACCTGGATAGAGAAGTTGGCTGCAAAAGTACCTCATGTAGATGCTGAAGAGTCAGGCTACCGAAGAACATTGCACAACAGGTGGATCAAGCTGCCAAGATTGAAGTGTCTCAGGTGGATCTGGACTGGGAATATAAGGGTGAATTATTTCTGTCTTGGTGGGCCCATGATTATGAGGGAAAAGATGCAACATACAGATGGGCTTGTGGTCGAGGGGTGGATTTAACCATGGGCTCTATCTCTCAGATTATCGATAACTGTGAAATGTGCTGCAATCAAGCAGGACAAGAGGTAAAGCCCCTGTGGTATGGGGGACAGTGGTCAAAATATAAATATGAGGAGGTCTGGCAGATTGTTTGCATCACACTCAGGCAAACCCACCAAGGCAAGCGCTACCTTCTTACAATGGTGGAAGAAACCACTGGAAATGTACCCTGTGCCTCACGCCACTGCCAGCAGCACCATCTTGGGCTTTGAAAAGCAAGTCCTGTGGAGACATGCCACCTGAGAAAGAAGTGAGTTGGACAAGGGAACTGATTTCAAAAATTGCTTCATAGACACCTGGACCAGACAGTGTGGTATGGAGTGGATGTATCATATTCTTTATCATGCACCAGCCTCTGGGAAAACTGAACATTACAATGGACTGTTAAAACCATATTGAAAACAATGGATTGTGGGACATTCAAACATTGGCATGTAGTGGAGGCCACTGAGAACATGAGAACTCTACCAGTTGAGGTGGCCCTGCCTAATCAAAAGCTCCACATACTGCAGAAGGGAATAAAGACCCTGTAGTGCATGAGGAATATGTTAGGCAAGACAGTTTGAATTAGTTCTGCTTCCAGCAAAGGCAAACGCATCCATGGGGTTGTTTTTACTCAGGGACCTGGGTGCACTTGGTGTATAATGCAGAGATACAAGGGAAATGTGGTGGTACTTCAAGGGGATTTGATTTTCGGGTGAGAACAGTCAGTAATATTAAATTGTATAATGTTGGCTGCTGAATGACAATGCCAGTATATGTCATCACCGCCATGAACAGTGAGAATGTCCTGCTCCAGATACACCAGTCATGAGCTCCTGATGCAGCTTGCAACCACCCAAGAGCACACCAGCCCTTCTGCCCTAGAAGATACCTAGAACAGATGGAAGTGATAGTCATGAACTGAATGAACTCAGCAGACAACTTGGAGGGATTAGGCCAGTGGCCATGGAAATGATATCTGTGCTTGTGTGGGTGTGTGTGTGTAGATGGAAGGTGCGGATTTTGGGCATGATGTAGGTGGCATAGAATAAGGGGTGGATAATGTCCTGGTCTGCACAAGTTTAATTTTTGCAATAGCCAGAAGGGGCATGGCTATGACACAGAGGTTATTATTCTATATCACCTTGTTTCATTTTTTTGGAATTGGGAAAGGCTTCCTTTTGGTTTGGATTACATGGTGGAAGGAGCAGTTGGGCACTGTTGGAGATTCTGGGGGGAGGAGGTTTGAGCAATCATATATGACTTGTTCATTTGTTGTTTTTTTTTTTTTTTTTACTGTACACTCTGTTATTAGTATTGTTGCTGTTACTGTTCATTGTCTTATTTCACTGCTGTTTTCAGTAAATTGTTTTTATCTCTATCTTTACATTTGTGCCTCCAATTTTCTTCAGCCTGCTGTTGGGGAGAAGGGGAGAAGGTGTGGTAGAGTGGTGTGTGGTTTAAAGTGTTTCAGTGGGAACATTGAATTGGGGAATACCATTCCTAAACCATAACAGTGTTGCCATGTTATTGCAAAGGTTTCGTACCTTCTTAGTGATTTATTTCTCATGGGCAGCTCCTCTCAGCAATGACTCCTTCTTCTCAGCACAGCCAACAAACTCAATCTAAATTTTCGACCAGTTAACTTACTCTTTTACAACACCTACCCTAATTGGATCTGGCTGTGGCCTGTTAAGGGCAGGCCTGTTCTTAATTCTTGATAATTAGCACAGCTGTAACTCCTTAGGGGTGAGAGTACCTTCATCACTATCTCTCTTTCCCTACATTCCATCCATCTACAATTCTCCCTTTTCTTTTAATTACAAAGTTGCAGTTTCTCTAGAAAGATATGTTCAAGTAAATTGACATTAGAACATATTCACATATATTACTTAGGACTAACAGTTATATGTATGTTCAGGCAACATATCACAGTAAGAACATATGTTTCTAAGTTCTGATATAGTTTTGCTTTTCACAATCTAGAACATCAACTTAAGGCTTATCATCAAAAACCCTTGTACTTAGACTTCCATATCACAGTAAAAGTATATGTATCTAAAGTCTAATTCAGTTTTGCTTTTCTACAGTACAGACTTGATTCATTCTCTAAATGAATTCACAGAGTACTTATCATCAAAATCTTTAGATCCATGCCTAATTGCTTAATCAAAGATAAACTCACAAGAATGAGTTAAATTACTAATGTTGTGTTTATTATCTTTTGCAGGGCTTTTTGCAAAAGACAGTAAACCCAGTACAATAATTTTTTGTGTAATTTCTATTTAACTTTGGAATGCGTTTGTGCCAACTTTGATTCATTACCCAAACTTACATTACATATCAGTAGAAACCTTTACACTTTTACAATATTGACCCAAACTTACATTGCATATCTTCCGAAACCCTTACACTTCTGAAATATTTACCTAAACCTACATTACATATCATTACCCAAACTTATATTACATATAATCAGAAACCTTTATACTTGTATCTCTAGAATTGGCTCACCTGCCTATTAAGGGCAGGCCCGTTCTTAATTATTGATAATTAGCACAGCTGTAACTCGTTAGGGATGAGATTACCCTCATTACTATCTCTATTTTCCTACATTCCACCCATCCAAATAACAGTGTCCTTGGTATCGGATTATTTTTTTTTTTGTTTTCCCTCCCCATTCAGTTCTATATTTTGTTCTTTCACTGAAAAAGGGAGAAACAATTTTTAAATATACTGTTATAAATTGGCATACTCTGAAAGTTTAGACAATTTCAAATTAAGGACATTTTACTAGTTTTTGAAGTACTTTTGGTGCTTAAGGAAATGGAATATATCACAACAGAAATCAGTGAGATAAATTCAGTATCTCTCAAATGAAATTTTAGAATGGAAAAAGAGCATGTACCTTTTCAGTAATGCATCATTTTAAAAGAGATAATATTCCTTAATCTCATGCTATTATTTTAGAAAATTCTGAGCAAACCAGTGTCTTTTTCAGCATTTCAGTATTTCCTGAACAAAGACTTCAGTTTTGATTTTTTTTTTTTTTATTACATCTAAGCAAAATCTTCAGTGGTATCAGACAAAAGTAATGATTTTTAAGATGCTCCACCTCCAGTTCCAAAAGGTTTAACTATTTGAAATGCATGTTTGTTTGTTTGTTTGTTTTAAAAAAGGTAAATATCCTTTCTTGTCTTAGATTTAGGGAATTTGTTTATATCATGTGAATAGCATGTGGTGATACAGAAGAGATGGAGGTGTTGAAAAGCTGCACTGACATCTGCAAATTCGTATAGGAATTTTCCAGCACATCTTGCATTAATTCTTGATTATGGCATCAAAAGTTAATGAAGTCAGAATTGAAAGTTATGCTCAGACTTCATTGAAAGTTTATTATGCATACTGAGCACTAAACGATGTTTTTAGTCTATGGATATAGAGGTAAAATATTACTGAATGTAAGAGAGAACAGATTTTCATTAAAATGAAAAATCTACAATTCTCTGTAGATAAGTTTTTTAGGGCAAAAATTAAGTTAATTTTAATTTAAATTAATTAAAATTTTAAATTATTTAATTTTAAGCTAATCTAGGTTAAATCCAAGGCTGGTACTTTGGATTAGAAAGTAGAAAGAAGAATGAACTCCTCTCATTCAGCATTTTCATAAATGAGATTATGTAAAAGCACATTTTGAGTAAATCCAACAACTGTGCAAAGCCAAAATTTTAAATTATGGATGAATGCATATAAACTTAAAGATGCTCTTTTCAAGTATTTTTGCTTACATAATACAATTACATGGAATTTTCACGGTTACTTTCATATCAATTCTACATTTTGGATCAGGTTAATGTGGGAAATAGATTTGTAGAGACCCATGAGGGGTATTTTTAGATGATTAGCTTTAAAGCATCTACATCATAGTGTGGCAAAAAGCTGATAGGCCAGGAAAAACTTAGTGTATTGTAATTAGGAAATAGTAGGCTTCTGATTGTGAGGGCATGAATTATAACATCTGTATTGTCTCAACTTTCTCAGCAGACTGAAAATGGAATAAAAGTTTTTAAAATGCCTCTCAGTTGCCCCATATCTAGATTAAAAAAAGAAATTCCAAGAGGTTAGTTCTAATATCTCTCATCAGGGCTCTCTTAATTCTGTTTCTGTCCATTTTTGACTTCTAGGCAAACTTGCCTTTTTCATCCTTTATGATGGTGTTTTTTATTTACAGAGTTGCTTGGCATGCTGGAGATTGAGCACTTATTAACTCAAGCAGTCAAGCTGTTACTCATACCTTACCTTTTGGTAATTAAAGTAGTCAAGTCATGCTGATAGTTGTGTTGGACTAAAAGGAAGTAGATCCCTTTAACAGGGGTGTGTACATAATTTACACAATTAGTGCATGTAAAGCACTGTCTAAAAAAAGAAGCAAATACTATTTTGCCTGGTATTGCCGATATACTATAGGGGATTCTCTTAAAACAACCAACCAACCTCCTCGCTTTGAGGTGAAATAGAGATTACATGCATAGAGAATTCACCCAGCCCTTATAATGGTTTAGGAATATGTGTGACAAGAAAACATTTCTGGTATATGGCCTGAAATATTTCAGATGTTGTCCTGTGTGCTAGATATATGGTGAGTGCTGATTAACTTTTGGAATTTAGGATATCATGAGATTACTATAATGAAGGCTAGATTGTAACACCTTATGTTAGATTTTTCAAATTCGGTAGTGGGAAGAATTTCATAACTATGTTTTAACCCCAACTTTCAGAAGCATCCTTCATAAGTGCTTACATCTTTGTTGCATTATTTCATTTGAATAACTCTATGCTATTCAATTGTTTGGAATTTTCTATCTAGGATGCTTTTCTTATTCTGACTTTAATAAAAGTGATATTTGTTTTATTTTTAATGCATTTCAGTAATATCTGCTTTATCATAAAATCCTGATAGTATAACAAAATTTTCAGTCCTGTGACTAAGGTTGCCTATTATTCCTTATATTCCTACAAGAATGGTGAGTGCCTTTGTATGACAGTAGAGTCAGAGAATTAGTAGGTAAAATACCATAGGTTTTGTCTAGGCGAAGCTGATGTTAGAGAATGGGTATGGTGTTTCCTTTTAGCTACTAAAATCATACTAGATGTTTTTGTAGAGTTCCTGTTCTAGCCAAGGTGTGAAAACTTCAAGTTTCAATCAACTTCCTGCAGTAATTTAAAATAAGATCCTATCATTACAGTAGGTTTTTTACAAGTCCTAAAATAGATATAATCAGCTTGCAGGCTTGCTTTGAAAAAGTCCTCATATTCTTCAATTATTTTGAAAAGGGTGTGCTGAAATTCATTGATTTGGTAGGGAAGAAGTCTGTATACAGGTCAGAATTTCAATATTGTACTGCCACATATTGTGATTCTGGCTCATAACCTACTGATGGGTGACTGATAATGATGAAAATAGTGATTATGATTTTTTACATATCTAGAAGTATCCTGCCTTGGGCCTGTGTAATCATAAAGGATTGAATAATACATACCCTGCTTGTTCCAACATCAGAGGTGTCTACAATAAATTGTGTTGTGGCTGCTTTAATTAGCAACTAATATATACACATTTGTTCAGAATTGTAAGAAGATACTATCTGACATAAAACGTTGCTCTGTCTTTCTAGATAAAGTGTTATCACAAAAAATACAGGTCAGCTACTCGTGATGTGATTTTTCGCCTTCAGTTTCACACTGGAGCTATACAAGGACATGGCTTGGTGTTTGGCAAAGAAGATTTGGATAATGCCAACAAAGGTACTTGTCTTCTGTGGTTGGTTAGATGCGTATATGTGCAGGCGTGCAAGCATATGCATGTGATGATCTTCTTCAGCACCTGTTTTCAAAATCTGTTTCAGAATCTGTTCAGAATCTTCAGAATCCGTTTTCAAAAGGATTCTTTCCCGCCTCCCCCCCGCCCCCCGCCCTTTCTTATTTTTGGGGAAAGGGAGACTGCTTTGAGTTAGTTAAATTGTAGTGTGAAATACCAGTAAAACCCTAATGACAGGAAAAGCTCTTCAAGCAAGGTAACTTGTCAGAATAATTCAGATACTCCGACAAAGTCCTAATCACCTTCTCCCTCATTTAAATGGTGACTCTCTTTGTCACCATCGAAGGAAATAAGATGAGCTAAATAATTCTCTTTTCTGGCTAATGAAAAGAGTCATAAAGTCTGACAATGCATTTGTGACATAGTCTGAGTCTTTTAATATGCTTCAGAATATCAAAGAATGGACACAAAGTTTTCAGACACACTTGAAAATGTGTCACACTAGTCCTCATATTTTCCAAATCATATTGTTAGTTTTATTGTGTTTATATGCAGGATTGGAACTTCTTCAGCCTATGTTACTAGCAAACTAAAATCAAGCATATTTTCCTGCAGCATGCAGCATAAGGATACCAAAAGTTTTGTGGTCAGGTATTGTGGTTTAGTCAGTATGGGGAACAATTTTAATTTTCCTGGGTGTATTTTCTTTATAAGCCACATCTGTCTACTGTCTAGAGAGGGGATTAGGAACTGTACATCTCTTCTGCTTTTGACTGTTCTAGAAAGTAAGCAAAACTCCTGCTGGCATTTATGTCGTCTTTTCTGGAGAATGTGTGGCACAAAGTATACGGCTTTTAAAAGCAGATCACTAAGCTGCAAGTGGGAAGGGAAGAGTGATGAGGGTAGATGTATAGATAGCTGTAGAGAATCCTGATTTCTGAGTGCTCTGAAACTGCTCTCCTGGGAAACATCTTGCTGAATTCCTGTCCTTTGTTCTTAGATGACCGTTTCCCTGACTACAGCAAGGTGGAATTAGTGTTTTCAGGAACTCCAGAGAAAATTCAAGGTGAGCATAGAGAAGCAAAAATATGCTTAATTTGAAATAAATCTTATTGAAATACACATTTTTTTAAAAATAAAATCTTTTTTCCTCTTTTCTTCCACTTCTCTTTTAAAAATATGAAATTTTACTTTTTCTTTAAATTATATTAGTTACTGGTTTAAATTTGAAAAAGTTAATAAACACTCTGCATTTATATCAGCACTGAAGTCACCAGATTTTGTTTTAAAGCTATACCAGAACACTTGCTACAACTAGTAGAAAACATTAATATATCTGTGTAAAACATAGATAGTAGGTGGTTTGGCTCAGCATAAGTGACAGCAGTGGCCTATCCCATAACCTATTTGAGATGTTGTCATAACTGATTACGTTTGCAGTATTAAAGTTTGGACTGTCTTCAGTTTAGCATAAAGAGATACAGCTGTAGTTTTCTTGGAAATGCTTCTGCTTCAAAGTTGGCTTTTAGGATATTATGCACACTTCCAAAATTCTGTTTTAATATGTTTAAGATTATGTGATAATTCTTACTTGCAGTAAGAATTTAAGATTATGCAGATCATTGCAGCTTAATTCTGTTAATTCTGTTAAATAATCTTAATAATTTTATGGCGTCCCAAAAAGTGTGGATTCTGCCTAAGACTGATTGAACACCAAATACTCTTAACTGTCTGTCTCATACATATTCCCATTCAGTGTCCTCACCATCCTGTGAATTGCATCTTTTCCTCCTTTTCTTTTCCACATGAGTTTGATAATCTAGAAAATTATGGCCAGGGCCACTAATTCTGTCCAACTGAGCACAAAAATCTCCCTTAGCCTGCTTGAAAGCCATAAAAGAAAACCAGTTTTATAAATTAATTTGTCTAGCTTGTTCTAAGTGTTTCTGGACAGTAAATATTTGAAGACAGGCCAGTTAACATGTCTAAAAAAGGACCAAATTTTTTTTCAAGTTTCCCTTCCTTAGATGGCAAATGAGAGGTGTGGATTTTTTAGTAGGCTTCAAGCTGTTGAAAAGTAAGGTTCTAAGTAATTGGATATTTGTATTCAATTCCTGTCTGAGGAATTAACTGGCTAGGAAGAGCAGCTCACCTTTGTTACTAAACAAGTTATATTTTTTTAAGAAGTCTATGTAGTGATCTGGGAAGATGTTAAAAAATTCTTTAACTTTAGTACAATGGTACATGATCCTTTCGTAATGGTTAATGCTTAGTTTTGCACCATACAGTGCTTAATACAAATACCAGAGATAAATATGACCTTGTATTAATTCTCTACATCTGGGACTGACAAGTCTTGTGCCAGCTAATGTTTCCTTATTTACTTATATTAGTGATTAATATGTACTAGTAAAGATCTTAGTTTTGAGAATAAGGATCATCTATCAGAACAAAGAATGATAAGAGAAGGACATTATGACATCACCACACGTTTGAAATACTCTCAAAGAAAAAAGATTAATCAGAAAATCTGGAACCACATCCAAATAAGTCCACAGAAATAATTAGCATATATGCATGTGTTCAGGAAATGTGATGAGTATGTATTTGCTTCAGGAATATAACCTGGTCTGTTAGGTTACTGCGAGTACCTGCTTTGAGGAGAAATCCCCATGCAGCCAACGCTGCTGGTAATGTTGGCTTTCTAACCTATGAATTGGTTGGATAATTTATTTCCCAGTTTTTGATGACACCTTGAAATACTTACTTACAATTTCTGCAAAATGAGTTTTCCACATCTGAAAATATTATAGAATAACTACAGGATATCTCTAGTCCATCCTCCTGCTGAAACAGGGCTCATTTGTGAAATCAGACCAGTTTCCCTAGAGCTTTGTCCAGTCAAATAATGAAAAACTTCAAGGATTGAGACATCACTGCTTCAGTGGGTGGGCTGTTTAAATGTCTGACTGTCCTTACAGTGGAATTATTTTTTTCTTATGTTGACTCTAAATTTATCTAGATTCAAATTATTAAAATAATTTTCAAATATTCTTTTCCTTTTGCCTTACTCCAAACTGGCTGTCTCCTCTACAGCCTTCAGGAGGCTGCTGTCAGCTCCTTGTCAAGACCATCTCATCTCCAGACTGAAGCCCTGATCCCTTAGGCTTTTCGCACAGGGAAAGTCTTTCAGTCCTGAGCATCCTGGTCATGCTCCCCTGAATTTGTTTCAGTTTATTAATATAATTTTTGTATTCTGTAGCTTGAAGCTGGACACAGTGTTCTAACATAACTGACTGTGATATTTTTAAGAATGCAGTTGCCAAGAATATAAGATCCCTGAATATTTAATAATAAAGTTTATAAATCTGCCTTATGGCAAATGTCATCACAGAAACGCTCTATAGATGGCTTTTTCCAGGCTGTACATAAAGGTACAGGACCATAGCATTCTTGTCCTAACTGTAACTATTTTTGTTTTAAATGTCACAGTTTGTGCATAATACTGTTGCTTTAGAAAAATTTACAGTAGGACTTGCTTTGTAAACACAGCCAAAGGTTTGATATCTGAGGATTTCTTTGTTCCTTAATCTAGACAGAAGAGAAAAACAGTCTGTTTGATTTGTATCAGTATCAAAGCCAAGTTCAAGTTCATGAATTCTTGATGCCTGTGCTTTGCTTTTGAATCACTGGATTATGCCTAAATTCCTCACTGTGTCCATGTAAAACCTGAACATTATTTAATGCCTTGTTAAGGGCACAAAAACATGAGTTACTGCTGAAAATTCCAGGTATGTTCAGCAGAGCATACTTAAATGCAGCAAAACACATTGAAAGCCAGCTGTCTAGTCTCAGATTCTGCAGAGCTGCCACCTAGGGGGAACTGTAAGGGACATGAAGTCACAGTTTTCAGCTCTTCCTGTTCATCCTTAGTGATAAATTGCTCTGGTATCAGAATGATAATCTATATGAATCAGAATGAAATCTGTAACAAAGTGTAATTTTATCTTTCCTTTAGAACCATCTCCTTATAGATATTCATGGTCTCATTCTCAGAAGCTTTTTATCATGTCTGACCCTCTAGGGCTGGATGGACCATCTTTGTTAGTTGTGTTTAGGGACTGATCCACATTATCAGCCCACATCATAATCAAAAAGCTCAAGATAAAATTCTCTGAATGATAAATTAACCTTTTTTCTTTTTTTAAAACTGTTTTATTTAACCTTTCTTCCCCTTTTGCGGCTTCTTACATTTCAGAATAGGGTGTTGCCATTCAGAAAGCAAACGTTTGTCAGAAGGCTACATACATACATCTGTGTGTGTATATAATTACGTATGTGACTGATAATTTTTGGTTTCAAACACATCTCATTTTAGGATGTGAACACCTTCAGAATGATCATGGAGTAATAGTTGATTACAATACATCAGACCCACTAATACACTGGGATTCCTATGAAAATATGAGCCCTGATGGGGAAGGTGAGTAATTTTGTCACATTAGACCAGGGCAAAACCTTTTGCAACAGTTCCAGAGTGTTCGAAAGAAGAAAGGAGACCTCATTTGGTTGAAGCTAATGCCATGTTACTGATGTGTGAAGTAGCTTTCTACCCTTCCCTATTTCACATCAGTGGTTCTAATTTTGGAAAGAAAGCTGTAGTAGTTAAGTGAGATCCCTGTCAATACACAGAATGAACTGAGACACAACTGATTTATAGAAATTACTTACTTGTAATTTTTCCTAAAGACTTCTCTTTGTTCAAAAGCTTCTAATTGGAATTCTAATATTTAATTTTAAGAACAACAAAATTATATGGTGACTTTGTAGCTTTTGGTTACTATGTTTTCTGGAGTATTTCAGAACGTGCACCAGGCTGTTAATAAACAAACAGTAAAGGATGTGCCTATTTTCATATCTTCCTTTGTAAATGTACTTGTTTACAGGTTTTTTAGATTTTTTTTTCTGTAATCAGATGACATGTACAAAAGATGAAAACGTCCAGTACTGCCTTCATATTCTGACTGCAGTGTCAATGCTCTCCTGAGGTTTTGTTTGAGTGAATGCTGTGCTTTTAATGGCTGTAGTTTTCATGTAAGGACTCAGAATGTTACACTTGTGACTGCACACATCAGTGCACATGCAATCCTGACTTCTTACAAGTAAAAACATGGTATTGAATAGATGCCAAAGTTTTTTCTTTTTTAACACCTTGCCTGTTATCAAATGAGAGACACATGAAGCTAGGATACTTAGGTAGCTGCTCTCTAGGTTCACTTTCAATTGATTTTTTTAGTTTGGATTCAGCATTGACCATCTAATGACCACATCAGTGAGGGCAGAAGCTTACTGGGAGCTTGACCTTCTTCCTGTGCCTCACTCTTGTAATAAGAGTATTTCCTAAAGCACAGTAGACTCCAATCTGCAGAAAACTGGGGGAATAGAGAGAGTGGAAAGAGAACAGTCATTGCACGTGGCAGGTAGACCAATCCACAGGGAGTCATCAGAGTTGGATGAGACTGCGCAGTGTATTTTAGAAGTAGTGTCAGAGAGACTGAATCTTGACTGGAGGTGATGTCATAATTCCTTCCCATGATGTTCCAGCATAATTTATGATTCCTTTCCCTTCCTCCCTCTGCCATCCTTTCCCCCTTCCTTTGCATATACCTAGCCCTCAACAAGCAATGCATTGATGTAAAATATTTTTTAATTGCTGAGATTGATTGGTTAGATGGATTTGAGCTTCCCATCCTCATGCATTGCATTGTAGGTAACTGCAACAGTACAGGAAGTTGAAAGCAGAGATAAACATGCAGGCAGCACTCTGCTGGAAGATACAGAACTGTATGCTGCCCGTATCTACGATAAGAGTTGGTCAGAGCCCATTTACAAGTACAACTAGCTTGTCTGCCTGCTGTTCAGAAGTCATATATGCTATTTAATAGATTTTTATATCTAATTTGTGTGCAGGGTACTTTTTTAATTACCTGAGATAGAACAGAAATATGATACGATAGCATAGATAGTAAGAATTTCATTGTACATCTCCAAAAAAACCCACTTGAGTTTAAGATAGAAAATATACCACAAGATGAGATGTATATAGTTATTCTTTTCACAAGTAAATATTTATGAGGCAGACTGTTACCTTATGATATTCAATAGGAGAACTGCAGGCAGAGCAATGTTTCTGCATAGGCTGGGCAAAAGATCACAAGGAACACATATATAGGCAATAGCTGTATTTTTCTCTTAAGGACGGGGTCTTAACACAAGTCTGAGCTTAGTCTGCTGCTTAAGGTAAATATAGTGCAGTTAGGTCATCTTCTGTGTAAGACTTACAAACACCAGGACAAGCTTCTGTTTAGGGTTTGTTTAGTATCATGCTTGTGTGTTAAAAATGTGTATTGCATCCTAGTTTTCACTAAGGTGAGAGACCACTAAGATGAGATGTTGATTTCACATCCAGAATGGGATCAAAGTCAAAAACCTTAGAATATGAGGCCTTTAGCTGTAATCCTGAAGTCTGAGAGAGAATCTCTTCTGTACTTTAGAAAATATAAAGGTGCAATACATGGTACATTTGAAAGTGCATAACTCCATAAGTGGTGATATGTTTAAGGTGCAGGGAAGTGTCATATAGCGCACCTTTTTCAGTTCTACTTTACATAAAGTTAAACCTATAGCCTTATGTAGGAGCTCATCTTCATGGTTTTCCTCGCACCTGTTTTCCCACATGAATTTAAGTAGGAATATAATGAGATGTTAGTGTGACAGATGATTCTTATATAACAGTTATACACCTTTTTGTTAATTTCAAAAAATGTGGGCCCATGAAATTCCTTACCAAGGTGATCAGGAAGGCTACAGCATAGCCTTCCGAACATGAATTGTTTTGTAGGTATATGTGTGTGGAATGTGTATTTCCAAGTTGCTGTGTTCAAATAGAAATTAGAAGTGAATAAGAGAGTAGTATCCCTTTTGAAATGGTACAACTATTTGGCTTTATTACCAAAAGAACAAAAGATGGGAAGACATGATAAAAGAAAAATATACCCAAAGGCTCTTGATTTACTGGCATGATACGGTATTATGGACATAAGCAACTGCCTTTTAAATGATCTTGAAACATTTGCTAATAAGATTGTGTACATAGGTGTTGAATAGCCAGGCTATATTCAGTTTGTTATCTGAATTTAGTTCCTTATCCTTCATTCTTAATATTCTTAAGGAATTCTGACAATTGGAAAGCAAGAAATTATTTGCATTTCTTCTTATAAATACTTTCTTTTCAGATTCCTTGGGAAGTGGTCTTCCATAACAGATGAAAAATTATATTTAGGTCCTAATTTTCAATTTGTATCAGATTTCCACCTTCTTGAGCAGTACATTAGCACAGAGACTTCTGTTACACTGATTTAAAAGTATGCAATTAAATGCAGTATTTGGAACCAGAAGAATCTGCTCTTCCCACTGCCATGTAGAAGTCTGACATAGTTGCCATTGCTTTTCCTGTGGTTTTGAACTCGGGAAGGACTTTTGTGATAGAAAGGAACAGAAATTACTTTTGATCTTTCTGAGCACTCTTATTTTTTCCTTTAAAGTGTCACTTAGCATATAATAAATGTGTATGGATTTACAAAAGGTTGTTCATTTGCTGCAAAATAGCAAGATATCTGTGGCCACATGTGTATTATCTTCCAAAATCTCTCTCAGACATGAAATGACAAATAGTATTGAAAAAAGTTTCCCCCACCCCAAACCAGAGGGATTGAGGTAAATGGTAAATGTTTGATTTGTCTTTTGTTAAGGAGTTTATTTTTAGTTCTCAGTGATAATTGCCAGGATTATTACTTGGCATAGTGCATGACAGATACTGTTCTTAAACACTTCCCTCCTGCTGAAAATGCAAATCTCTTTTGAATAGGAGCCATCAGTTTATATGAAACCTGCCAGTGGATCCTGGTAAAAGCCTGGGCTCTGAAGTGAGCCCACTGAAATCAGATTTTAAGAACACATTAAGATAAATGAAATCAGATTTTAAGAAGACATTAAGATAAAAAAGAATTAAAATAATATATATTGCTAAAGAACATGAACTCATTTTAATAGAAAAGGTGAATTATTGGAAGAACAGATGAATGCTACTCTTCCTTTTGCACTGTCTGACTGCTTTATCTCTAGTCTATTCTAAGTATCCTGATAGCACGCTAAAATTATTCTTGAGAGAAAATGCCATTTGTGTGTGTGGCATTCAGTTGCCTGAGATACAGGATTTTAATTTTTTTTTTTTTTTTAAATAAAGAAAACTGGTAAACCCAAAGTTCATTGTTGGCCAAAATAGTATTTGTTTTGGTTCAACTAAATTCAGTGGCTTGGCAACAGAAATGCACATGATTCTTGTTCACTGTTCCATTTTAAGACGTTTCACTTATTTTAACTGCTAAATCCCTCTGCACTGTTTTGTCTTCCAACTCTACAATCTGTGGAAAAAGAAGCACATGGGCATGTTAGAATTTCTTAAAATGACAAATGAAGGACCTTGATTTAGTCTTTATAAAGCAAATACTTAAATTTCTTTCTCAACAAAGCCTTGCTTTTTTTTCCCCCAGCAAACTACCTTTGCTTGCTCAGTGGTGCTTTGACAATTAGAACAGAAACAGCTTTGGCATAAAAATTATGGTTTTAATCCGAATTGGGTAGGGCTCAGTGAATCCAAATTCCTATGTCTCAGGAGTGTTGCTTTCCAAATTTTCTAGCCTTTTGTAACTGTAATCAACAACAATCAGTCAAAATTTGCCAAGTATTTATAAACTGGTTTGCTCCTGCTTTTTTTCTTCCCATAAAGGAAACTATCTGAGAAGTGTCTCCATGTATGCAATAAATGTTTCCATGAAGGCAATAAATAACCAACATTCTGGTATGCATCCATGTCATGTGATGAAACAGAATGTTTGACTTTTACTGAGATTTTTTTGTCCTCTTCAACACAAAGTAAATAGCTATTCAGTAGGGAGGTGCCCTCTTATGTTTAAACACTTGTTTTTCCCAGAGGGCCCCTTCAATATTGAAAAACTCAAAAGTTGAGGCAAAACTGCTTGGTTTTGGCACCTTTACAGGAATGCAGAGACTACCAAAGAAAATGGCAGCTTTGATGCCATTTCTGGTGAGTGAAGCTGAAGAACAAATTCCTAGTGAATAAACGTTAATTTCAGATTTTTAGTCACCAGCTGGATGCAGTATTTTTTGAAACAAAGAGAAATTTGGTAGAAGGTGGGGATAAAAATGTGTCCTCTTACAATTCCCCTCTATTTGACAGTAAAAATAGAGAAGCCTATAGAAGATAGACAAATTTACACTATAAAATGCTGCTGGCTTGAGACAGTATCTGCAGCATTGTGGAGTGTCTGCTTTTAATTGATTTTTCTTTGAGAAAACTTAATTCTTCTATTTCTTGAAGTTTTGTATGTTCTTTTCTTTAACAGATATAATTTAAATTAGTTTGTCTACTTAATAATTAAGCTGACAAAGAGTTAGAGAGAAATTAATATAAGATGGTTTCTTTAGTATGTTAGAAACATTGAATGCAAACACAGGATTACAAGGTTTCATTTGTAAATGTGCAGCAATAGGCAATTCTCTTTTGCCTTCCTCATTAATACAGCATTAGTTTTAACAGTACGGTGGCTTAAATTTTTTGTTACCTCAATATGTTAAGGAATAAATATAATTTCACACAGATGTTTTCAGGTTTGTGCCTGATAAACTAAGATTGGTCTGGAACATATTTTCTCTGGACTTATGCTTTGGGGATTTGGGATTTTTGGTTGTGTTTGATTTTGTTGGGTTGTTTTGTTTTTTTTTTTTGTTACCAAAAAGAAAATTATTCTAGTATTTTGGATAGGTCAGATAGGAGCCAACAGTTAAGTGCAGCCAGGGACCAGACTTTCAAAGGATTTACTCTTTCAAAGTTACTTTCTTTTCTCTTTTAGGAATATACCATAAGATACACTGAACACGTCATTGAAAGTCTAGAGTGTTCACCTAAGTGCTGAGCTGAGCTCCAGAACTACACCTGTCCAGTTCTGTTGAAAAATAGTTTTTTTCTTTTTACCCATGTTGATAAAATAGTGTCTGAAGTGAGAAATTATGTGTATTTTACTTAGTGCCCTGAGACAGTGATTTTCTATTTGCCAGTTCTGCTTAGTTTAAAATTAGCTCAGATAAAAAGAGGATCTCTCCAATATGCTGAGGGCCAAAGAAGAATAGTTATACCTTACCTGAATATTGAAATTCTTATGTTTGAATACAAGAAGAGATCAGAACCAGTGTTTCCTAAGCCTCTGGATTTTTTCTGTGAGCCTCCTGCCTCTCACTACCTGTACTTCCATTTCTGGGAACACTTGCCTCCACACCCCTTGATATCAATGTGTTTATCTGAAGCACAGGTTGCACTTGTTTAATACTTCCAAGCTACTGCAGAGCCAATTTTTTGCTTTCAAAAGAAAAAATGCATTTTAATGTCCTCCTATTTATTTCTGTCCTGTCTCAGTAGTAGGCAGTGTTGTTATTCCAAGGATTTATTCACTAGCCCTTGTCAAAAGCTTTCATTACACTTCTAAACCCAAAGACCATAGGGTGAAATTTGAGTGGTTTAACAGATGTTAATGTAGTTTATGCAACATTTAAATGTTCTCTGCAGTTCTACTTTTGTAAGACTGTGCAAAAGACCTCTCTCTTCAGCACCGCAGATTCAGATAGTAGAAACTTGGAGGAAGATAACATATGTGACTGTGACTATGTGGCGGTTTCGGTTCAAAAACTGGGCAGAAACAATGATTAAGTGTAGTGCTTTTGGTCTGCCAATCTGAGTTTCCCGGCCAATGCACCAATTAATGTAGTGAGTCTAGTGCTGGCCAAATCACCAGTGCACCCACTAGAATTATTTACGAATTTTCTACTGTGAGATAAGGATGAGGAAGAGGGCAAAACAGGCTCTAAAGGGTATAAAGGGTATAAATGGTATATTTTAAAGGGTATAAAGAAAACTTTGTTAAGAGAAGTAATAAAATAAAAAATAAGAACAAAGAAAATAATAAGAAAATCAGAATAAATCTTCTGTTCAGAACACTTCTCTTCCTCTTCACACCCTCTTTTCTTTCACACTGACATTGCAAAGAGACAAAACCTGGGACTTGGAGTCAGTTTACCACCTCTAAAATAGTTTTTTTTCAGTTCTCTTAGGAAGAGGAGTCTGTCTTACCATGCTATAGAGACTTCTCCACAAGAAACAGTTCTCTCATGGTATTAATGTCACAACAAATCAGCATGCGCCCGCAAATCTGCAATCGTGAAGTCCCTCCCACGTTTTGGAAGTTTTTTCTCATAACTACCACCATGGGTCATTTCAGCTTATTGGGGTACTATTTTAAGGATGAGCTGTTTTAGTATAGTAACACAAGTTCTCATCCTTTATCTCTGGGAACAGAGCTTTTCCTCTTTCATCCCTGGCCAAAGTTTCTCATCTCTCTCCTCTCTCTCTGTTCAAGCTTCTCTTTGGATTACAGTTTACAGATTACAGATTCTACAGATTCTTCTCTTACAGATTACAGCTACTGCAACATCTGCTTATTTCAACACTGGTGCTTCTGCTCACGGCTCTAGTTAGAACACTACAGGCCCCCGATGCATTCCATGAATTACAGGGAAAAAACAAAGTCTGATATATCAATTATATCTTCACCATAGCCTTACCAGAGAATTTCAGCCCAAAACTAAGGCATCTCCTCAATCTCGTCCCATCTAGAATTTGACTCCGTCTTCACTGACCTCAGTGTCCCATGTTGTTTTCTTTACATGTCTTCACCCTTTCCTTTTCCTTATTTGGGATAGAATTGGTGTCTGTAGGTTTGTTTGTTCTCAAGCTTTATACATTGAAACAATTTTTATAGAGTTCTGCAGCACTGAAAGGTTAATCTCGTCCAGGCCCCACAATCAAGGAAGCACAGTGTCTCTCGCTGCTGATCACATGGTCCCCGCTGGCACCACCCTGCTGGCTAATGGTGCCACACCGTGACTTTCCTTCAAGCGGTGCACCAGAAAAAGAAAAACTGCTGCCACTGCTTTTGTCCTTCTGTCCATGGCATAGCTGGCTAAAAGCAGCTAAGCAAACAAAGTTAATTGTGAGCCATGTTGAGACAGCTGCGGCCACATGGCACTACTCCAGTTATGCTGATTTTGGCCATGCAGTCCCAGCAACATGGCTGCTCCTGGCCTTGAGGCTGCCCTCTGCACTGGCCGCGGGGCCACTCCCAGTGCTGGTCCTGGCCATTTGATTGCTCCCGGTGCTGGGATGGCGCCTGGTGGCATGGACTGATGGGCTCTGCTGGGAAGGGACCTGGTCCCACTGGGAAGGGGTCCCAGCCACCCCATCGGGATGGGGCTCGGCAGACTTCCCGGGAAGCGGCCAGCCTGGCCAGTTACCTGTTCAAAGGAAGCAATAGAAGCAATAGAATTTTACCCTTTAGAATAGGCTTTGTTTGTTTCTGAATATGTTTTTCCTCAGAGGAGTGTTCAACTCTTTTAAGTGGTTTAACCTGGTGTCAATCTTCAAAACTAGCCTGTTGATTGATTCTGCCAGGTCTCCACAGAGAACAAACCCCGTAGCCCATGAACTCCCTCCCCAACTAAAAACCAAACAATCTGTTAAACCACAACAGACTAGCATTAACTTAGGGGCCATGTAACACTGCTTTTTCAACCAAGTCTATATTTGCCCAGCTTATATGTTTTTTTTAGTAGGCTTGTATTTATCTTTTAGCATGTGCCTATTTCTTAGTTATGTCAGCTTCAATCTATGGTTGCTAATGTTGTTAATTTAAACACTAATGTCCAAATCAATATCTCTTCCCATGTACACATACAACAGGAGAAGCCACCTCACCCAGTCTTACAACCTGTATAATGGATCAGGTTGAATAAAAAGTTGCAAGAGGTGATGCCTTAAGATTTTAGCCTTTCTGTTTTTTAAATCCTGTACTGCATTAGTGCATAACTCTAAACGCCATATGAAGTGTTAGCTACTGTCTACATATTTTGGTCAGACAAAATAATTCCTCTAGGCCTGAAACTCAAGGACACCCTACAGCCTCAGGCCCAAAAAAGTATAAAGAAAAGTGAATTGGCGGGGAGCAAACTGGGGGAATATAACTTCATTACCTGAAGCTGTAATTGGAGGATTAACCCCTGATATGTAAATAGACCTAACTGATATCTTTCTGAAAAACTCGTGACCATTGTTCATTTTGGGTGTAGCCCTTTGGGGAGGCTTTGTCTGCCCTTAATGTACTTGAAGACCCTTCATTAAATATATCCACTTTTATTCTTTGAACTTTGTCTGGCCTCTGTTTCTAGGTAAGCTTGAAAAAGGCATCAGAGGCAAGCCTCTTCCATAGGTGTTTTCCTTCCCTGCACCTGCTTCCTGAACAACTCTTCCTCCTTCTTTTGAAGGCAGTAGGACATCCCACCTGTTTAGCTTCATTAGACAAGGAAATATAACCTTCTTGATGTTATAGGAATTGGATGTATTTTAACACTGAACTTGCTTGAGAGTAAAATTAGCATGGCAGCATCAGAGATTAAAAGTGTAAGGAAGAAACAATCCAAAATGCCTTAGTACAAATTAGGATTTGATTCTTTCATAAGACCAGAAGGAGGAACAATTAAATCCCCACTCTGTGTCCACACCAAAGTATGCATACACTGAACTACATTATGCATCATATATATGTGAGTGTTTACTCTAGTAAACAAAGGAATTGCGAATAGATGGCATTATCAGTCATGATGCCATTTGTACATGATATAAGAGGTCATGGAATCATTGCACGTGCATGAATGAACTTGAATTAAGATACCAAATTTGTTATGAATGTCAAATGACAAATCTCTGGGAAGACTTACAGAACAAGAGAGAGGTCTTTTTAGGCCACCATGAAGCAATAGCAATCCTTTTTCTGGTGAATCCTGAAATAATCAGATTGTTCTGATTGGGAGTAATTTCTGCCCTTTCGCTGGTCTTTTAACATTATGTACCTTTCGTTTTTTGGCTAGACTTCTTTCCAGTGACTCTCTTCATCCTGCTTGGTGGTTTCAGCTGGCTACTGCAACACTCCTTTTATAAGATAATGATATTGTTTTTCTCCCCATTGGCAAGCATGTTCTGTTGATTATAAAGGCCTGAAGAGTTAAAGCTTGTTCAAAATGTGTTCTTTTGTTGTGAAGGTGCTTTGGTCAGGAAGGCTTGATTCTATGAAAAGTGCTGTTTTTTGAAGGAGGGCTCTTTCAGCAAATTTATCATGCTGAGATTTATTTGGATTATTCTGTAACTGTAAATTTTTTTCAGTGTCTGAGACACGGGTTAATTAAACACTATGTGTTAAGTTTCTGCCATTGAATAATTATTGAAGAACTGAGGACTTTTCCTGGAAAGTTTTCTGCAGGAAGCATCTTCTACAAATAGTGATATTTAGAGAGGCTTTTTATTTTCTTGCATGTATTTCCAAGATGATGTTAGTACATGAACAACCATCTCAAATATGTGCTGGTGTGTTTTTTTCCTTGACTTTGGAAAAGACCATAATAAAAGACTAGCCCTCTTGAGTCCCACAGTTTTAGATTTTAATGTTTGAATTTTGAAGAGGTTCTTCTTATATTCAATAGTCTGTACAGAGTGAAGCTTAATACTCTGTATGTGTTTTTTTTAGCACTAAAGACCACAGACACTTCTGACAGTAAATTGTGGTTAAATAAATTCCTCCAAACCAGGAGATTGTATTTTTTTTTTTTTTTTTAATTATAGAAGAATTTTAGCTGTACAATGTGACAGTCATATTTTCTGGAAAAATCCCTTTGCCCAGGATTCTTCTCCTGGGAAGCTGAGAAGCCTCAGAGAAAAAGGAAAACAATATTATCTCATTTGCTTCTCCTGTGTTTTGCTGCTTTGGAATGTCATTGGAGATTGTTTATCCAACAGATGATTGTTTCATTGGTTTCATGTGAATTGTTTTGACTTAATGACCAATCACAGTCAAGTTGAGTCAGGACTCTGGAAGGAGTCATGAGTTTTTCATTAGTATCTTTTAGCTTTCTGTAAGTATCCTTTCTGTATTCTTTAGTATAGTTTTAGAATACTATTCTTTAATATAATACAGTATCATGACATAATAAATTAGCCTTCTGAGAAAATGGAGTCAGATGCATCATTCCTTCCTTCATCTGGGAATCCTGCAAATACAAGAGTACAAATAACATTAACAGCCTTTGGTGTAGTTAGCACTAGTGCTTTGCTTGTTTTTTAATTGGAAGGGAAGCTTTACTAGAGATAGTACAATTTGTTATCCATGTATTGATCCTAGAAAGCTGTCCTGGACATGTCTATCCCTGCTCCAGCAGTTTCACGTAAGTGTTAATATTTATCTGTGATTCCTTTTGTTTACAGCTTAAGTTCTTTGCAAAGATTTTCCTGGACATCAGAAAGCTTTGGATCAGACTGCTAAGCAAGAGGAAAGTAAGAGATGGGGTAGACTGCAGGTCTACCTTCATATTTATCATACTTACTCTAGATTCTGCATTCAAACATGGGCAGAATCCAAATGCTGAAGAAGAGCACTAGTTCAAACTCCTTCCAGACTGAATAGATGGAGGCAACTTTCAGTAAGCAGATGGAAGTTTTTTTGTCAGAACCCAATCCTATTTCTTACTGTTGACATGCTCTCTCCAACTATGGAAGTAGAAGTTGCATTACTACATCTCTTTTTTATTGTTTATGTCTTCTCTGTTCTTGGAGTTCCAGGTAGAAGGATCTGTACAGTTTCTGAGATGGCCCAGAACAGTAAACTCTCTCTCTAGGGGTATGGGCTAGGTACTCTTTTCCTCTAGCTTATTTGAACCTTCAAGAATGTTGCCTAAACTGTTACCCATTTAAGTAACTTGCTAAACTTCTGAAGTTCATCTAAGTTTTCTGTGTCAGGATATTCCCTGTGTTTCTTTCAGTAAATACTCATAAAATATTCTTTGCATGAAGAACTTTTGTTCTTAAATCATTTAGGTACAGTATAAGTTTTCCACCAAATCTATAATTTGTTACATTAGTATATGGTTATGTTGAGCATATGTGTAGACCATCTTAAAACTTTTTTTTACAAGAGATAAATACTATAATTATTATTAAAATACTATAATACTATATATTATCATATAATGTCACCGTTGAGTCAGAGATGACACATAGTCAGATCAGACGGCAAAGTGGCAAAAAACCTCATTTATTTCATCCTCTCTTTTTATAGCTTAGTTCACTACAGGTGGACCTGATTGGTCATTTAATTAATACATTTCACATGACTGGCTAATTAACAAGACACCCATTTGTAAACAATCTTAGGGGAAAAACAGCAAAACAGATTATTAGAAAAACACCACCTGCAGGTTGTTTTTAATATTTGACTATCATTGTTTATCTCCAGCTCCCTAAAGCTTCCGATGCCGATTCTGGGAAAACTTATCTAGCTTTCTCTCTCTCTGACCACACTGTCACATCCACAATGTAAGGTTACCCCATATCGCTTGTACTATTGGTCTATTACTTGAAAATAAATGAAAAAAAATTTAAGTCCCAGTGCAAAATCCTTTAAGTTCAATTAGTGAGTTAGAAAATCAAAGAGCTCTACTAAACATATGTGTATCTGAACTTCCTTTTTTGATATGTGTACTTTTTCAGAAACGCCTGAAGATCAATTTATTGTGCCATGGAGTGGTGGAGCAATTTTATTGCGAATAGCAATACTGTGGAACTACATGTTCCATACTTAAAGAAAGGAGTAAATCCACTATGTTGACCTTTTAGACAGCCACTTTAAGCCTTTCACTGTGGTTCTGCACAGTTTTCAGCAACCATGTAGAGCCATCAGTGTTTTTCTGCTGCTTTATATTTGACGACCATAACTAATTTTTGCTGAAAGCCTAGCAGTGTAGTAAGAGAAATGCCATGACTCATGGTGTGTGTGCTGTTTCAAAGAATAATGATGAATTCTGAATGTCAGCACTTGGAATATACACTGGCAAATTACTGGAGTGTTCCTGAAATGGGCTTTGTTTTGGTAGGAACAAAGGGAGATAGTTTCATGTAGTTTAGTGACTTTGAAATAAAACTTTACTTAGTGTTTTGTTCTTTTGGCAATATTTCTGTACTATGATGTTGTGTTATTCTTTTGCTGGTTAACCAAGCACAAGGTACTTCAAGTTGAATCTTTGCTTAAAAAAACTGAAAAAAATTTGCAGAATTAGAATCAAAATGACATAATAGTTTCTGTATATTGGGTGACAGTTGTAAATATATCAGTCTATTCTTTGTACTTTGGATCGTGGAACAAGTATTATTTTCTATTGATCCCAGGTGGGCAAAAGTGGGATGATAAATTACAGTAGAATTTTAAGGATGAGCCTGTGCTGGCTGACTCTGCCCATGTTCCATACTGGCTGAACAGCAGCCAGCCTCTGGTCTAGAAACTAGTACTTTGTGAAGCAGTTTTTTCTTGCTCCAGTGTACTTGTAAAAACATTAAAGTACAAATGTAATCCTTTTGACTGGCAAAATTCATCTTAACCTTTGCACAGATAAAGGTTCTGTTGGGTCTTGCATGTCCTCTTTTCTGCTTCTCAAAAGATTCAAGGTTTAAGGACTCATGTGACCCTGTGTGTTCTGCTTGTTAGCATTTTGCTAACAACAATTCCATCAGTTGTTTTCCTTTCACAGTGTTTGTTCACGTTTTGGTTTTGTGATAACACACCTTGTTTTCTTCAGCCTCCTTTATTTTTCTGTTATACTCAGGGACTTGAGAAGCTTAGCAAACCAAACAATTTCCTGATGATTTAGGTACTGCTCTTTCATGTTGGAAAACTCATTTTGTTTAAAATGAAATGCATATATGAATATCAGGTTTGCTTGGGTCAGGTTAAGGAAAAAAGTGATAGAAGACTTCATACCTTTTTCCTTCCTTTCTAGTTAAATTCTGTTATCCTCAAATAATAATTTTTGAAAGCTCTTTAAAAACATATTAAAGGATTGCCAAATTAATATTTATTAATCAGAAATTGATCTCACAGTCTTGAACCAATTTATGAAATCAGGACCTACTTATCTACTTTTTATGTCACAGTTTGAGAGTTGCACTAAATGCAATTCTAGGTCTCCAAATTATAGAAAGCACTACAACTGGACAATGCCAGGTTCTAAGATTACATGGATTCACAATCCATATCTTTTTCCCCAAATTTTTTATCAGTTCATTGTGATTTGTTCGTTTGCATGACCCTTTTCTGCCACTCTGCACCAGTCCAGGTATCATCTGTACTTAAAACAGTCAGCACAAAAATTTTGAAGAGGTGTCTATTGTAGCCTTGCTTACAAAATTTAAATCTATATCTGAAGTGGATCAGACTGGTGAATCCAGTAATCCAATTGACCTCGGATGTGGGAATGTGCACACAGCCAGAAATACCTATTACTGCAAAAGGTGATGCATCCAGGAGGTCTGGTACTGATAACAGATGAAGTGAAATCAGTTGAGTGGTATGGTTAGAGAACATCTTTCTAAACACATCCATGGATAGGTTTAACTAGTGGTTACACCAAAGCATTCTTGTAATGGAGCAGCACCAAGGGCACCATATTGTTCTATACCTAGAACAATAAAATTTGAGCAGCATGGTGACCTGTCTGAATGAATCCATTTCAGGTAAACTTATCCATAGGGTAAGTCAATTTATGCAGCGATTATGTTGTCTGTGTTTTTTCTGGTAATCTAGCTAGGTGTCAGTGTTGAGCCTGTATTGAAGCATGCTTAGTGTTAATGGTCCAAAATCACTGGCATGTACATGCATTTCAGGCTTATGGAGGAGCAAAAGTATTGTAGCAGTGAGCCCCTGAATGGGGAATAATTAGCATTGACTCCATGATTGCAGAACGCTGATCAATCACTATACTATACTATGCTATACTATACTATACTAAAAAACCACTGCCCTTGCAGTCAGTCTGATACAGACTGATCCAATTGGTCAATAAATCCAAACACCATCACCATCCAATTAAGAAATCACCCTTTAGTAAACAAATCTCCATAACACATTCCACATGTGCACAACAACAGGTGCAGCAAGTGAAGATCAGAATTGTTTCTCATTCTTTTTTCTGAGCTTTTTCACACCTTCTCAGAAAAATCCTGGGAGAACCGTCTCTCTCTGTTCAGAGGATATCTGATTACCACACAAAAGAGGCCTCTAACTGAAGCAAGGAAAAAAGCTGGGATTTTTTCCTCACAGAAAACCAAAATGCAGTGAGATTAAAACTAAATTTGCATCTCAAGTGAGACTCATCAGTTTGGATTAGGAGTTTTTAATACACTTCTTTGTTTCTTTTCATATCTTTGAGGCAAATGTGGGACTTTTCAAATTTAATAGCAATTCTGCAATTTAATAGCAGATTAATTCTTCAAATTTAATAGCAATTCTCCTGCCTGAGAATTCTGGCAATCCCAAAGGGTCATCCCAGTTCTCTGGTTTTTGAAAAGTACTGCCAGCATAGCTTCTGTTGTGTGCTTTGTGTCTTTTATCAGAGTTCTGACTTGTTTCATGTGCAACCATTTACTGATTTGTAAGAACAGGAACATTTGAACCAAAAAGTGTGTACTTTCTGAATTAGGTTTGAACGTAATTTTTAACTCCTACATAAACAATGAACAGGTAGATGTATTTTGGGGATACAAGAACCACTTTTATTCTTTGTTCAACTGACAAGTCATTAAAGTGCTTACAGCTCCTGAAATAGAAAATTAACATTGTCCGGGGGCACAGCTGTCTGCTGGTGATGCGTGTATACATTTGGAATTACGTTTACAGTAGAAGTTTGTGGACTGCTCTGTGGTGAGCTACAGCTGTTACTAAAGGAGGAACTAACAGCTTCACTTCCCCTAGTTTGAAGTGATTCATTCCAGAGACAGAGAAGGTAAAGCCTTCTGGGATCTGGGAGCTTGAGAGCAACAGCTGCTAGATAAGTGTTACTGATGCAGGACTGCCAGAAAGCTTTTTCTGCCTGAGAATTCTGGCAATACACAAATTCTTGAAGATGTGAATGAGCGTCTAGCCTAATTGGTCAGTGGAGGAGAACAACTTTTTCTAGCAGCTGTTTATTTTTGGAAGAATTATGTCAGTGATCTAGAAACGGAAATTCACTCAGCTTTGTTTGGAAATTGAAACAGAATGTAAAAAGAACCACTATAAGGAAATAGCTTGTAAACTGAATTACCTTGGCAGCCAACTTTTTTCCACTCCTCCTTTGCTGCAGTAGTTCAGATTTCTTTGAACACGATTGCCTCCTCTGGCTCCTCCCTTGTGTTTACATTTTCATTTGCTTTTTCTGGCTGGTACAAGTCTCGTGATTCTTTAGCAAGACTACTTTACCTCCAGGAGCAGAAACAGTGGCTGCACCTCAAACAGCAGTAGAGACATTTCTGGCCTTTTTAAGCTTGGGGATTCGCCCTAACTTTGGTTCTCCTATGTGCAGAGTTTTGCTTAGAGAAGATTAGTTGATGTAAATATGCCAGTGATTGACTATTGCAGAAAATTCCTGGTCATGCCCAATAAAAAGGTAAGTAACTTTGTAGTGGTTCAAGAGCTGGAAATACAAACCACATGTATTTCTCTGTGGATTTTGTAGGAGTTACACAGGGAGAGTTTGCAAGGAATGAAGGCCTGTCTTTGTTAAAGAGGGAGAAAGGAAAAGACAAGCACACATAAAATAATTTAACTTCAAAAGAATGTAGCTCAGGACTCCAGGTTTGCCTGAAGGTAAAAATATTTATTTATGAGGTTGATAAAAGATAATCGAGATCTTCTATGTTTCCTGCTGCAACATGAACAAGGGTACAGTTTGAAAAAATTTGTGTATTTGCAATCATCATCTTTTTGTTCAGGTGGACTGGATCAGAACAGCTCTTGCTGAATTTGTGGTGCATGAGTTTACCTAGCTGGTTTTCATTTGTGTATGTTTTCCCAAGTGATGAATGGACAGTGGATAGCTGTGGGGTCAAGTCAAAAGGTTTAGAGACTGAAATATTTTTAATTCACAAGCTTGCTTTTGGATATTTGGATTTCAAGAAGAGAAGTGCCAGGAAAACACAGGCTTGGAAGGATGTCACTAAATTTGGTATGTGTTAGTATTTCAGGTCATAATTTTTAAATAAGTTACTCCTTGTGTATCAGGTAGAGGAGTGAAAATAAACACATAACCTTTGCTCTGAGATTTTCAGTTAGGAAAATCAGTTAATGTGTGTGTGTAATTCAGATTCAGCATGGGAATATTGCTGGTCTTCAGCCTGGGCAGTTCAGAGAGTTGGAACAGCTCCTGGAAAGAGTGGTCAGGTTGAAAGAAAGTAGGCCCCTTTGGTTTAGTTAATTAAATTCCAGCATTACTTAGGTCACCTCTGTTGCGGTCTTGTTTTTTGACAGCTATGTTACTGTGCATTTTAAAGTGTTGCTTCCTTGGAAAAAACGGTAGCAGGGATTGAGTCGTGCATGGAGATGAGATATTGAATTTATAAGGCCTCTGTGGTGCCATTACTTAGCAAGGTGTAAAGAATGAAATTTTGCACGGCTGTTTTCTCATTTTCTTTTCTCAAAACTGTTCCCTGCCTATATGCATAGCTTTGCTTTTACAATTAAGTTGGTTATCAACTTTTTTGGGAAACACATGAATGGATGAAGACCATGGTAAAGTGAAATCAAAAAGCCTTAGTGAAAGAGGTATTCTAAAACTACATTTAAGAAAAATGCAGAATATGAAATAAAGATGTTATATAATAGAAGAACAACTACAAACCCTTGTATTTTGTAGGTTTGTAGTATTTGAATAGTTCATTTGTCCTAGTTTTATGAGCAAACCATACGTGTAATATAGCTTTTATATATTTATGGTTGTATATGTTTATAGTTATTAAACTATAAACTATATATATAAAAAGACCAAGTGCAAGGTGCTGCACCTGGGTTTGGGCATCTCCTAATATCAATACAAGCTAGGTAATGAACAGATCAAGAACAGCCCTGCTGAGAAGGACTTGGGAGTGCTGAGAGGCTGGACACAACCCAGCAACATGCTCTTGCAGCCCAGAAAGCCATGTGTCCTGGGCTGTATCAAAAGCAATGTTGGCGTCAGCATGAGAGAGGTGATTCACCCCCTCCACTCTGGCGAGATCCCACCTGCAGTGCTACATACAGCTATGGGGTCCCCAGCACAGGAAGAAAGACCAACTGTACAAGTTGGTTGGAAGAATGGGTGGTTTTCCTTATCTCCTGTGAGGAAAGGCTAACTGGGTTTGTTCAGTCTGGAAATGAGAAAGGCACAAATGGTTACCTAACTGCAGCCTTACAGTAGCTGAAGGGAGCCCACAAGAAAGATGGAGCGAGATTATTTACAAGAGCATTACAGGACAGGCTTTAAACTGAAACAGGAGAGATTTAGATGAGATATAAAGAATAAATAGAGAGTGGGGAGACACTGGAACAGGCAGCACAGAAAAACTGTGGATGCCCCATCCCTGGAAGTGCTCAAAGCCAGGTTGGATGGGGCTTTGAGCAACCTGGTCTAGCGAAAGGTGTCCCTGCCCATGGCAGGGGGGTTGGAACTAGATGATGTTTAGTCATCCATTTCAACCCAAACAACTTTATGGTATATTCAATGATGATAGTTAAAATTAAAAACTTCAAATTAATCTAAGAATGTTTTACGTCAACTGTACAAATCAGAAAATAATTTTGATACATGCAATGCACATTTTATTTTCACAATTGGAAGCTGAAAGTTTAAATATCCAGACTCCTCAGGAACAGCTGGATTTTTGTTTAGCTATGAGTTTCATTCTTTCTTATCTGTTTATAGTGCAGGGTGGTATTTTTTGATTCCTAAAAAGGCAGTTATCTGTTAGAGCAAATTGTCTAGTTGCAAATAAATTGTTTTGACCCACAATCACAGTTGTTTTCTTGTGATGTCTGATAGTATTGTATTAATATTTAAATTTAGAGCCAAAAATCAGCAGGTCCCAAACTCTTATTCATTTGCAGACACATAATGTGGCTCCTCAAGTTCTACAGTAAATATCAAAAGTCATGTCTGTCAGGCTCACCATCCTCCTTATGATCAATGAGACTTCTCTTTGGAAAGCCATTATTTCAAGAAATTGCTTTAGGGATTGTGAGAAATGACTGCTCACTTTAAAATTTTAAAGGTTTATTAAGCCTCAACAACACAAAAAAGGACTGAATAAGGAAAAAAGGAACAGCACCGGGAGTGTGGCTAACTGCCAGAGGCTCATCCACAAAATGGCTGCTCCGCCTTTTATATCCCTGGTGTTGCATCAGGCAACTCTGGCCCCTCCCAAATTCTGCCAGTCAACTCTTCTTTGCTGTCCATTGGTGGAGACCTTCATTGGAGGTGTGGTGTTCCCCATTCCCAGCTGCCCTGTAGAAGGTACATATGTGCATTCTCTCCCTCCACATGTCCCTGAGAACCCTGACAACCAAAGCTGTCTGGTGGCAACAATACAATGGGGGGAAAGGGGACTATGGAGAGAATAGAGGGTGTCCAAACAACAAGCTACAATAATATAATCATACATCAACAAAACTTCTCTTAACATACACACAATATTCATCCCTTAATTGTGAGAGCCAATTGTCTTATTACCCACCTATAACAGGATTTTTGAGACTTGGTAGTGAACCAAACTTTCAACAGTGACATCCTTTTCCCTAAAACGGTGTCCTGGGATTGATATGGGGTGACCCAGGCCTGGGACTGGCTTTGTGCTGCTGACAGAGTTTGCAAAATTTACTCCAAAACAGTTTCTGATTGTGAAATTCAGTTGAGCTGTTATTTTTTTTTTGCGTCCAGAAGAACCTACCTGAAACAACCTCTGAGGAAGTAAAAGCCTCTGCCTTGAGCAAAAGCCACCAGGGAAAAGAGAACCTGGCTTGGGTGCTCCAACTTTGTAAAGAAACCCTGGCAACCTCTGGTGCTGTATCCAGCCACAGAATACAATAAAATTTTGGTTACCCAGGAGAGACAGCTTTTAAGTAAATTTAAAAGCTATTTATTTATTAAAGTTATTTATTTATTTATTACAGTTATTATTATTATTAATTATTTATTAAAGTTATTTACTTTTAAAAGCTTTTAAACTTACTTAAAAGCGATCTGAGAATCCTGAAGTAGAATAAGACTACGGCTAAATTAAGGCTACTAACACATAAATGTAGTACTTCAATTTCTGTTTGTGGTCTTTGCTTTTTTTTTTTTTTTTTTTTTTTTTTGTTTGGGATTTTCTTGGGTTTTTTGTTTGTTTGTTTTGGATTTTTTCCTAAGTGAAATTTTAAGTAAGCTGTACTTGTGTCTCCTCTTCACAGCAGAAGCTGTACAATTCACAGCTGGAAGATCCCCAGATATTTGGGGTTGCCTAGCATTCCTAGCAGGATGCAGAATAAATCTGATAATTTTGTATTAGTGGAAGAAGTACTGGACAGGGTTATCTCTGAATCTTACAGAGGGCACATGTGCAAGACCCTTGGGTCAGTAGTCCGCTGTCAGTTTGTCTTTTTAGTCTGTGCTTCTGCCACTATGCTTGTATGGTACTGTGTGATGGTACTGGAAGGGCTAAGAGAGGAAGATACACAAAGGTTTTGCATTGCTTCCATGGCTGTACTTGAGAATGTGACAGTTTTTTTGTACTTACCATTTCTGCAAGGAGAACCAAATCTGCATGCTACAATGTTTGATCTTGTGTGAGGTATAGTATTTGGTCTGGCAGAGCTGGAGTTAATTGTCTTTTGGAAGCCCTCGCAGTGCTGTGCTTTGTATTGGTAGCTGGAAATGTTGATAACATACCAGTGTTTTGTCTGCTGCTGAGCAGCGCTGGCACACCAGCAGCACTGTCTCTTTAACAATTCTCTCATATTCTCCTCCCATCAAGTGGGCTGGGCGTGGACAATAACCTGGAAGGGGACCCAACTAGGTAAAAATAGCTGACCAAAATAGCTGACCCAAATTAACCAAAGGAGAATTCCATACCATATGATGTCAGCTCAGATATAAAAGCTGCAGCAAGGAAGAAGAATGGGGGCGTTTGTTATTTTACAATGTTTGCGTTCTAGAGCAACCGCTATGTGTCAAAGTCATGCTTTCTGGGAAGTGTCTGAAAATTACTCTCTGGTGGAAGGTAGAGATCACCTTTTTTCCCCTTTGCTTATGCACGCAAACTTTTGGGGTTTTTTGCTTTAATAAACTGCCTTATCTCAGCCTTTTCCATCTTATTTTTCTCTCTGGTTCCCTGGGAAGGGAAGTAGATAGAATGGCTTGTTGGGCACCTGGCATGAGAGCCAAGGTCAACCCACTACAGTGGTGCTGACTAGCATTTTTAAAGCACAGAGTCTAGTTTTGAGTAACAGAGCAATCAGACAAGAAGACTTTATAATAGCTCAAGTGTACTGGTTCTGTATTTACTTCACTGCATTCCAGTTCAGACCTGTTTTCAAGTCTGTGTTCTGTCAGGATATACAACTATTCCAAACAAAGCAGGGTTTTTTATTGTTTTCTGTTTTTCTTAACTCAAAATCAAGCATACAGTAAAAAAACCCCACCTAATAGTTCTAATAGTTGCTCCTAGTTCTGGGTTTGGTTTTTTTTTTTTTTTGTTTGTTTGTTTGTTTGTTTGTTTTTGTGGTTTGTGGTTTTTTTGTTTGTTTTTTTGGTTTTTTTTTTTTTTTTTTTTTTTTTTTTTTTTTTTTTTTTTTTTTTGGTTTTTGTTTTTTTTTTTTTTTTTTTTTTTTTTTTTTTTTTTTTTTTTTTTTTTTTTTGCTTTTAATCCTGCAATTTATTTTGGTAACTGTATGAAAATACTTCACATGAAATACCAAGTATGCTTCATATTCCTAGAAGGTTGTGAGAGCTTATGAGAAATCACATCATGAAAGAGCCTGAGAAACTGTTGGCTGTATTTTTGATACATCTTCTTTCAAAAATACGGTTTTTAAGTATCTGTATACAGACAGTCAACCTCATGCATAGCAGCCCTTTTCAACATGGAATTTACACATCAAACTTGATCCACAGAGAAATTTTACAGCAAGGGGAGTTGCTTTCCTTTTTACTCAGTTTGATAACATTTTCTGAAAAGGAGTAGTTTGGTGTTTTGCATGTGCTGTTTTTAAAATCAACATCAGACAAATAATAGTTCCTAGTCCCTAGAAAGTAAAAGATTGTCCTTTAGTTTAGCTGAAATCTATTAAAACTATTGTATAACCTTTAGTATGTAAGTATTTTAACTGATGTAACCTTGTCAGTGGTTTGTCCCCAAAACTTTTTCCAGCCAAACCACTTTTCTTGCCATTATAAAGACAAATGAATTAATTACCTTTGTGATTACAGTTTCTGCATAATGCTTTTTTGAAATGGGTATTGCCTAGAAAAGTTTCCTAGTTTGGAAGTTCATTATCATGATGCCATTTTACATGTATTTTGAAAATGTGTGGTAGAGTTGATGTTGAAATGCATTGGGCTCTTCATGGGGCTTTTGAATCTGGAACTACAACAGATGTAGTTGATGGTAACCATTGAGAAAAGTCTGCCTGTTCCTAAATTGTAATGGTTTAATTTTCTTAATCTCAAACCATTCTCAGACTATGAGTAGGAAAAGTTTTTCAGAAATATCTGCTTAATATAAATATTCTGGTAAATGAATGTTAAGTCCTTTGAAAGTGGAACTATGTACTTTATTTTCTTGACTTTACAGACACTAGACATACTCATTCCTAAAACCTTCCTTGAGAAATAGAATTGGGCTTGTTTTCAGCACTGGATAAAAATTCAGTAGCCATACTTTGACCTCATGTTGGTCTAACCTGTGTGACGTGTTCATTGTAATGTGTTAGATGGGAGTAAGACAAGTATAGTTACTTCTGTGGAAGTAACTTCCACTTAAGTTCATTAGTCCTTCTTTGAAACAAAAACACGACATGCATACCAGATCCTCCATATATGGAGAAATGTCATACTTTTAACATTTACTTGTGCCTTCTTTTATGAAGATGCTTTATGTATATGCCAAGGACTACAGCTCTGATTAAAAGCTTGTCTTTTCCTTGCACCACCAAGGAAAGGAGAAAATTATTCTTTGTAGTATAGTCAGACCATCAAGTAAAAATGGACAAAGTAATAATTACATTGTATATATATATATATTAAAGGCAAGTATTGCTGGTAAGTTTCTACCATTCTTGCTCTGAATGGAATGCATAGTAGCTACCTCTCAAATTTCTAGTGCTGCAATAGTGGGATTCTTTAAATTAGCATGAAGAATTTTAGGAGCCATAAACATGCCCTCAAAACGGCAAAAAAAGAGAAGATTTTATTTGATCTTGAGCTACAAATGGCATATGGTATTTCCATCAAGAAAAGTCTTGTGAAATTAAAGAAGATAATGTCATTGGTCATTGGTATTTGCTGTAGTTATAGAGTTGATTTAGTTTTGCAGAAACTATACTGTAACACTACTGTTAGTGTTAACAAATACTTGTGGCATGACACTAGTCAAAGCCCTTATATGGTGCCTTGTTCTTATCTCTCCTTTTCCTTTTTACTTGTACCTCCACAGTGTTGCATACCCAAGGTCCCATTGATGGCAGTCTGTATGCAAAAGTGGGAAAGAAGAGCTCTACAGACAGCAACATCCCTGGTGTTGCTCAGGGTGTTCATGTTACAGGCAGTCCTGATCACAGTGATCACACCCTGTCTGTCAGTAGTGATTCTGGACACTCCACAGCTTCCATCAGAACAGACAAGACTGAGGAGCGCCATGTCGCAGGAGTTAAATGGGGTCTGAGCCCACAAGAGAAGGCAGAACTGGACCAGCTACTTAGTGGCTTTGGTCTAGAGGGTTCTGTCAGCACGGCCAAGGACATGACCGATGCTCAAAGCAGCTACAGTGCTACTCACCACATTATGCCAGCTCACATTCATGTGAATGAAGTAATCAAAATGAAGGACAGGGAGACTGATATTCTAGATGATGAAATGCCTAATCATGACCTTCACAGTGTGGACAGCATTGGGACACTGTCTTCCTCAGAAGGGCAGCACTCCACCCACCTAGGGAACTTCAGTTGCCACAAGAGCAGTCAAAACTCAGTTCTTTCAGATGGCTTTGGAAGTAATGCTGGGGAAGAGCATCAAAATGCTTTTGCTGCAGACCTGAGAATTGGTGTGGATTCCCTCTTTGAGAGGTCATTTGGAAGCACTGAGCCAAAGTCAACTGAGCAATTGCAACAGAATCTTTCTGTCTCACTCCATCCACAAGCCTATGGCCCAAGTAACTACTCTACTCAGACCTGGGTGCGCCAGCAGCAGATGGTCACTGCTCACCAGTACAGTTTTGCCCCAGAGAATGAAATTAGGGTTGGCATTCATAACACTGTGGAGAATTTGGGCAGTGTCCAGAGCCAGTCCCAAGTCCCAGATGCTCCAACACGTGGCTTTAGCAGCAGAGATGCTGTGCAGAGAGGGCTAGGAAGCATGCTGTGTGCTGCAGAAGCTGAAGAACATGCAAGTGCTGACAATTTTAAGTCAAGGCCAATGCCTCAGAGGGACACAAATGGCCTGGATCTAGGACAAAATGCTGGAGGCTTGCCAGCTTCTCCAACTTTGGATATTGATCAGTCCATTGAACAGTTGAACAGGCTGATCTTGGAGTTAGACCCTACATTTGAACCTATCCCAACCCGCATTAACACTCTCATCAGTGACAGAAATCAAGCAAATGGCTTCAGCAGCCTTGATGCTCACATGGAAGCACTTAACAGTAGTTCTGGCTTCCATGACAAATTTGAGGTCAGAAACAGGAATGTCTCCGGACATGGTAAGCTGTATTACTTTCTGAAAATCATTATTTTTCTAGCACCTGGGTGTTCATTATATGGTACAGTGGGACCCTCAGGTCATTGCTTACAACTTTGACGATGATTATCAAGGGATTATTTCTGATGTCCTCTTTACATAGTCATCCAAGATATGGAATCAAATGATGTAAGGTAAGTGAGTTTTGCAGGTATTTGCCTTTTTGTTTGAAAAAAGTACTGTTCAGCAAGTTCTTACCTGTTATCGATCATTTCTTGGCATTATTTTGCTGTTGTGAATTTAAGTTATAAGGGAGTAAAATTTGTACATTGAGACTTTTTTAGAAGGCATTGGTGGTGTAGGTTTCTCATTATTACAATTTCCATTTAAATTAGGAAAAAAATTTCCAACCAGTTTATCTTCAAATACAGTGTAACGATGCTGGCATTAAATTTCTATGCAATGTTTTCACAAATAATGTAATATTTACCAGTAAAGTATTTTAAGACATGCTCTTTGGGAAAGTTTTCTGTTTGAAAATGTACAAGTCACAGTGCTTGTTTGTTATCTCTGACTCTGAAATTATTACAGCTGGTGGAATTAAATACACAACACTTGCTGACTATGTTGCCTAAGTAATGCTACTAGAACTAGCAGCTTTGCAAAAGGATGAGTAGTCTGCCTCTGGCTAAGTCCACTAAACCTATTATTAATGGTCAACTAAAATATGTGACAAATAAACTCTTGCTGGTTCTACTGTCATGTTTGAAAATTGTATGTGGTCTAATTTCTCTGGCAAAACATATACCCTTGCCTCCCTTTCTCCCCTTCCATCTTCCTCTTCCTCCCCTTCTTGTCTCCAGTCATGTGTTGGAACCCAAGACATCCCTCTGGATGCACTGCATGGCTCAAAATCCTGTCAGGGGCTCGGAGACCCTGGCAGGAAGCCAAAGACACCTGGGAATTCGATCTTAACCTATGGAGCAAATTACCAACTTTATATGAAGAATTACAAGTCACAAAAGTTTAAGCAGCATAACAGTAGTTGTCACAGAGTGAAAGGTGGAATTTTGAAGAATTTTACCATGGGGGTCCAGGGGGACAAGATGGAGGGATTTGGACGTTGTCCTGTCCTCCTTCCTTCTTCTTCCTAGCCTCCATCTTCTTGGTGATGGTGATGTTTTGGGATTGGTTTAGAGTAGAAAGTCACTGTCTAACATAGGTGATAGGTATTGGAACATAACTGTAAATATCGAATATGCAGGTTATAGTATAAAAGACAACACCAACCCCGTGGGCAGGGAGTGTGCCTCAGATTGACCTGCAGAACAGATCTTGGCAGGCCAGACAGAAAATGTTTTAGATAAAAAATAAGAAACAACTTTGAGAACGCGAGCTGAAGACTCCTGATCTCTTCTTCAACAGCCAGGTTGGGGAAAAGAGACTTTTAACACACCTTGGGATCATCTCAACCAGAGGGAATCCTGAGAACTGGCATCCCTGGGTGGGCACCCCAGAGAAAATCTTGAGAGTCATGGTGCAATGAAAGATTTGCTTGTGTCCCTAGGATTTGATTGAGCGTTAGCCAGCATGACAGAAGATCTGCCCATGGGTTTGCTGGACACAAATGAGTTGCTTCAGCTCAAGCCCTGTAGGATATGCTAAACCATGAATGTGCCTAACTAGCATGTGGTGTCTATTCATGGGCAGGCCTGTGTGATCAAGGATGGTGATTCTTGTAGGGAGCATGAAATCACAGTTCTGTGTTTAGGAGGGTAACCGAGGACTGAAGAAGTCCAAAAATCCATGACTAATAAATGTGAGATGCTTCGCTGCTTATTTTTAATACACAATATGTATTTTGTGGCAGTGGTTCGTAATTCTCTTGAATCTTTCCAAATTATTAGCTGGTGGACAAATTGAGATTTTTCCAGCAGGAGAGAAATTTCTTCTTTTTGTATACCATAAATCTAGTGAAGGGGATAAAGAGATCATTTAGAATAAGCCACCTTTTACAGTTCAGTGTTTGAATATATGAAGTTTAAAAGAGATATTTGCAATTTTCTCAGAGATTCTGGTCATCTCATAGGAAGTAGAAGTCACTGTAATTTCCCTTCCATTTTTAACATGAGGTAAATAAAGACCAGTGAAAATAAGTGTACTTGGGGAATGATCTGGAAGAGGATTTATTTTAAAGAATTAAATTGTGGAATTTCTGTGTTAAGGGAATCAAATATAAATGTATAGACAGCATTTAAAATTCTGGATATTTGAGAGAAGGTATCAGGGCACAGTAGAAGAGGAAAGACTTTAGTAGTCAGGAACATAAGAATAGCCTTTAATTAAAAAAAATTAGAAAAATAATTTGTATAGCTTTGGAACAATAATATTTTTTTAAGTTTGTCTTTATGTCAAGTGCTAAAATGTTCCATTTCTGACTTCTGCAAGTAACATTCAATTTATACTAACAAGAGCTTGATTTTAAAACTACTCAGTGTTCTAGAGGTAAAACAACACATATGTGTGGCATGCTGCCACCTCTGCTTGAGATTATAAGGTCACCAGCATGTACTGATTTTCTAAGTGCTGTAGAATTTATTTATTTACATATCTGGACTTGCTCCACTGAAATATACAGAATCATACATTTATTCATGCATGATTTGCACAAACCAGCATGGGGAAAAAGCTATTTACCTGAATGAATATTAAGAATTAGGAACATTGGAATGTTTTTCCCTATATACACCACTGTTCTGAATCACTGGATTGAGAACTGACTGCATATCGGGTCTCAGAGGGTTGTGGCCAGTGGCACAGTCCACAGATGCCTGTAGTTCAGGGGTCTAAATTCAGTCTTGTTTAACTTATTACTCCTCAGCAAGTTTGCTGATGCATAAAGCTGGTAGGAGCAGCCATACTCCAGAATGGGTTGAATGTGATTTATCTTACCTTGGAGTAGACTTGTAGAATTTTATAGAGTTGGGATAAGCAGGGGAACATCCAAGGCACTTAATTAGCTGTTTAAACTGGTGCAGCACAGGAGCTATAATAGATAGCACAAAGAAATGCTGGCTGCCATGGGGATGAAGAAATACAAATTAATAATGGATAAGGAAAACAACAGTTGCTCACAATGGCTGATCTTACAGAGTCAGGTTTTAGAGGGAGGTCTATACTCTGTGACTTAAACAGTCCTTGACCTAACAAGTATGTTAATAGAATGAATTGACCTGTGATAAAGAGAATTGGCAGACCAGGACTGAATGGTGTGAATGAGGTTGATTATATGAATGAGACATTCTGTGTGAATCTCTTTGTTGGGAGGAGCGACCAGTGCTGGAGGTGAATGAGATCAATATGATGCATGGTGTGTGTGTGTGTGTGTCTAACTTGAGTAGGATGGTGGAATTATCTGGTTTCCTGTATGACTGTGCAGAAAATGCATGCCTTAAAAGTGTGTGCATATTTCCAGTGCCCTGCGAAGCTGGAAGAGTGTGCCTAAGAATGAAATGTGTGTATGTCAGCTGGGATGTACATTATGGTGCATTCCTGCTTCTGTTTGCTCACATGATTCTGCACTGACTGACAGGCAACTATCTCTCCTTTCATGCTTCTTCCTAGATGCTTTTATACACATGTATCTGTAGCATAGGTCAACCTGGCACAAACTACTGACTGCCCATGCAGCAGAGTTCTGGGTTCTGTCTGAAATGATTTTTTTGTGTTGAGTGCTTAGCATTTTTGGATCATTGAATTTCTTTTTGCTAGGATCTATCTTTGTGAACCATGCAGAACAATGGTTGATGACCTCTTCTCTCCTTCAGTGTCATGTGTGTTGCTTATCAGAGGTGAATCACTGCGCTGTTAATTAAGATTTTTCCAATTTTTATCTTTTACGTGAGCTATGCACAGTTATGAGTTTCTGATAGTGAATGAAGTTGCTATTTACTAATAACACAGTGCTGCAGAAGTGCTTAATTTTAAATGACAGGAAAGTTGTAGCATGAAAAATTTTTGATGTGTATATAAGCTTTTCTTTCAGCCTTATGTTCCCCATTTACTTCACTCTCTGTATATTCTTTTATGCCTAATAATTAACACATGACCTCAGTCTACTTCTAAAGATATTAGTAAGACTTATTTTCTCAAATCAGCCATCTTTTACCACAAGGCTTATGCTTGTTCAGTAAAAAAGGAAAGCAAAATCACTGTTTTGCTTCAACCTACAAAACTATACAAGCAAGAATTTGTTAATAAATGTAGAGAACAGGAAGGTTTTTACCCATTTTCATTATAACCTACCATCATTGTCACCCATGTCTCATCTATGTACCCCACGTTTTCACTGTTAAAATGTTACAATTTGCATCTTTAGAAAAGTACTAGGTGCAGGTGAGGAATTATGTGATCAAGTGAAGGCAGAACACAGAAACACATGCATTCAATATTTGGGGCAGCCTGTTTTAATGACTGTGACCAAGATATGCATTTCTATCTAAATTTGCCAGCATGAGGAAAAGAGGTTCTGTATTTGCCATAAGGTTGAAATTATATTGTTGCTCTCAGGTAATTCTTCATGCATGAGTTATGGTGTTTGAAATTACCATCTCAAAACTTCCCTAGGTTGCCTACTGTAGGAATTACACAGATACGCAGTTAATACAGTCTTATATTTTGCTTGGAGTTTATCAGCTCAACACAGAATTGAGTATTAAACAAAGCCACCCTCTCTCAAAAAAATAATGTGAAATGAATAAAACTGAGGTGTCTGGAATACCTGCACAGATCTTTCCTCTATCAAAAATAAACCTTTGGTGTTTATTATCTTAACCAAGATACAGTATCATAAATCATACTACAGTGTCTCTGCAGACAAAGGAGAGAGGAAGAAATCCTTTCTGCATACCTTATTAAGTAATATTTTTATTAGCATTGAACTGTTGCAGATGTTCCCATTTACTGTGCTATTCTGTGGGTAAGTGCAGTCCCTCTGAAATAAGTTGTGAAGTGAGTGAAAAGCAAAGCTTGTCAAACTTCTCACCTGCCTTATTTGTATGTAAAATGCACTACAAAAGTTATCATTTCCGTTGCACAGGAATATTTTGGTGCCTGACTTGGGAGTTAATTTTACGGTGGTTAACAGTAAATTTGAGGTTTTAGGTAAATTAAAGGTAAAAATTGAAGTTTTAAGTTATAACTGAACTAGAGTAAATTTTTAAACTGAATTAAATAACTTTTTAAGCTACAGTTAAAAATTGAATTTTAGTTACATTTAGCAGTACAATAACTTTTAATTTATGTCATGTACTTACACCACAAATTTTTAAGTCTTGTAATTTTCAGCATGTGGGCCTGAGTGTACCATCATTATGAACTCTCTCTATGGGTTTGGAGATACCAGTTTGGATTTTGCACTGTGCTTGCTCTCCATTCTTAGCATAGTGTAAATGGGCCATGAAACTAAAGTGACAGATCTGCAAAGCTGCTGTGTCCTTTACTTGATGGTCTACTTGAATTTGGGGTAGAGTTTAGACCTTTTCATTTGCTTGTTAGACTAATTGGTTATAAGGAGTTCACACTCCTAGTCTACTAGCTGCTAGAAACTGGGGTTAAAAAGAATAGTTTGCTTGTTAGTAATTGCTAATTATTGGGTATTCTTTCAAGAATAAAGGGATTTTCTGACTTCAGCAGCACTTTCTGTCACATTTTAGAAAGGTTAAGGCATTGAATGTATCATAGGCACAGCATAGTTGGCTTTTGTTCTAATTAATACTTTTGAAACAGTGTTCCTAAAGATCTGGGAATCTGAAAGCTTGAGCATATCAAGATCCTTGTTTAGTACTTGCATCACAAATGCACCAAAGTCATGGGTTCAATCCTCGTACTTCATTTAAGATTTGGACTCAGTGATCCTGCTGGGTCTCTTTCAACTCAGAATATTCTGAGATTTTGTATTTCAACTGGCTATATATTTGATTATCCTTTGTCCACCACAGCAATATTTAGTTCAAGTTTTGTCGTGCTGTCTTTGAAGATACTTTTTCTTTCCTTATGTAATTATGATTCTAAAGCCGATTCTAAATTCTTAAAAGTAGATTTGCTATGGTTTAAGCATAAATCTGTTTTGAAAGCTTGATCATTACATGCCTTCTTTAAAAATCTTAAACTTTGTAGAAGATAAACGGTGGCAAAGGAGGAGATCACTTTCAGTTTGGATAGTGTTGTTGGTAACATTTTTAGTATGTGGGATAGTTGCTGAAGGCTCCTCTGTTACAAGTTAACTTACAGACCTTTTTTCCTTGTTGCATTCATAAGCCTCATGTTGGATTGTATCCCCTTACTGTTTCACAGTAATTGATAGGTCTTTTTAAACTCCTGTATAGTCATTGACTTCTGAAATTTCTGCAATGCTAACACAGTTCTCCCCGGAGTGTTATTTCAGCCTTCATGACTTCTGCTGAGGTCTGTGAAAGGGACACTGGAAAACCAGTTTTGTGGAAATTTTCACCATTCCTTTCACAACAGAGTCCTGCATTTTATTGCTCTGTGGGTAGAACTGGTAAAGCTTCTTATGTTATGGTTATGGTGCTTTCCACACCAGTTGGAGCTGTGGTAAGAAGCTCACTTGAAGTGCAAGCACTTTATCTTTTCCTCTCTGTGTGTAACATGCTTGTACACAAGCAATGAATTCCAGCTTGTCTGTCTGCAAAGTTGTTAAGTTGTATTGATTGGTTGATTTAGCATACATCCTAGTAAGTTTTCCTTTTGTTTCTTAAAAAAAATATAATTTTCTTAAACCACTTAAAAGTTTGTCAGATTTTCTTGAATGTATAAATGTTAACTTTTTCCTCTTGTGAAAGCATTAGAATTGAAATGAATTGCAGATTCCAAAAATCCTGCTAGACAATAAATGAAGTTAGGTAAGTGAGAAGCTGCCTGTGAAATAATATAGCTAACACTGCTTAAGCTATATCCAGAGAAAATTATCTTAACTGTTGCTCAGGTATTGATGATGAAATTCAAGTGGTTAAAATCAGTTTTACAAGTTCAGACATTTATATTTCAATGCTATCACAAGGAATTGTATTTGCAACCAGTTGGATAATTTGCTAATAAATGAGATACAGCACTGGTATTGACAAGCCACTAGAGACAAGATTTTAAGTTTAGTGTTGTTTACTTTCCAATAGTTTTAAATACTTCTTAATAGTAGTTGAGGAAAGCTAAGCAGTTAAAGAAACCAAAGATTAACCATTATGCTATGCTTCCTTAGCTGTAGCTTTTGCATGGTGATAACCATCTGATGAAGTGCCTGATGTTGTTCTGATGCCAGTCTGTTGGAATGTTATTATTTGTTCATCAGGGAAAATAAAATTACTTTTGTAGGGAAAAATTACTTTTCAGAAAGAGAGAAAGGACAGTATATGAAATGCTTTCAAATAAATAAATATGTGTTTCTGGGATATTTATGAAGCTCTGCCAAAACTTTAGGCTAAATGATAAGAGCAAAAATGAATTTTGTAACTTCTAAGAAGTCTTGGCAACTGACACCTTACACTGTAAAAGGTTCCTTTCAAATTAATAAGTCTAAAATATTAAAATATTAAATTATTAAAATATAGGTCTAAATATTATGAAGTAAAGTTTTGAAAATAATGACCTAAGTAGAAGTAATTTTTTGTTCACTCCTTCACTTAATTTTAATCTTTTAGATTTATTTGCTTTAAGCTTTACTGAAATATATCAGCTCAACTTCTTCTCTCTGTTGTCCAGCATCTAATGGTAATTTGGTATGTAAAGCACTTTCAGTCTATTTAAGGAAAATATCCATTTTCCCACAGAGACCTGTTTGTAGCTTTCTGAGGACTACATTAACTTTGTAGAAATTACAAGCTTCCTGAGTATATCAATATTACTGATGATGAAATCCGCTCATTAGTATGACAAGCAAAACTCGTGTTAAATTTCAAATGTCTTTTTTGACCCTTCCAAAAGATAGATATTCTTCATCATAAAGTAGTCTACAAGACCATGTTAACTAAGAGAAATATTCTGAAATAAATTGTCTATGCCTTTGTAACTTGGTTACAGATGGAGTGAAACTCTTATATGCTGTTCCTGGCTCCTGCTGCCTCCTGTGGAGAAGTTGTGGTCCTGGGAGTGTCTGGTCTCAGATCATCTGAGATTCTCCAGTGATTCCCACTCATTTTTCTTTACAGACATTACAAATAAAAAAGGAAATCCAATGTAAATGTTGGTAAATGCTGGAATAGTATAAACTCAGTCTACATTCTTAAATGTCTCCAATTTCAGTAGAATTCACCGTGACTGTTTAGTATCATGTAAGAGGTTTAGAAGATATTTGTGATTTCATGTCCTTTTCTGGCTTTGAAAATCTTGAGTGATGCATCTAGTTTGCTTACAGGGTCGTCAGCACATACTCTTTCCATAAATGAGACACCACACATAAAGATTCAAGTTGTGGGGAAAAAGAGTTAAATATGGATGCTTAAAAAGTTTTTGAGTTGTCCAGGTTGCAGCAACCATAAAAACAGAATCTCGGTTGTGTTTTTTTCAAAATGTGCTAGATTTAAAAATACTGACTTGATAAAATTAATAACTGGCTGTATTTGGACCCCGAAATTTAATCTTGGTGGAATATTCAAAATATTGGTGGAATATTTGTTGTATTCTATTTTATTTAAATGGTATGCTCTGTTCAAAAATTACTAACAAGGTTTTTTGTATTTATTTATTTGCTTCAATAGTAGTTATTATAACACTGGCTTGGATGCTAGAAGAGATGGATTTTTTGGAAGTGTCTAATTCTAACAAGAGATTTATTAATATTTTTAGAATAAGCCACTAATTGCCAGCAAGTTACTCAGGTTGATACATACATATGTCAATGCAGAATCAGTTAAGAACCATGGATTTTAGTCTAAAATCCCTGTCTCTGTTTCAAGCTTGAATAAAAACTGTTCCACTATACAGAAATGTATTTGTGCATTAATGCTCTATAATTGTGTCGTGTAATCAAGGTGGAATGTCTATAACACAGACTGTTATGCTGCATGCCAGATTTTACACCTTAGCTTCTATCAGCTACTTCAGGTTAGGAAATTGATGTGCGTGTAAGGTGTATGCTATTTTTCTCTACCCAAGCTGCTGATTAAGCCCTCCTGCTGGTTTAGATGAAGGACACACTTTGGACTCCTAGTGTTTTGGCTCTATGATCAGGGTCTGCAGGAGATGTGCTTCAACAACACACACTTACTGCTGGAAATTACTGTAAAGGTTTAAATGATACCAAGCAATTAAAGTAACTTCTTGTGGAAATACTCAACTCTTTTAAGAGAAGTAGCTAATCCTCAAAGATCTTTTTGCATATATATATAGACCATAGAAGCTCTCAGAGGAGTATTCGAAAAGTTGCTATGCATGTGGTTGGTTTTGTGACTACTCAGTAAGTTCTATGGATCCTTATTGCTGATTTAAGAAGAGTAGAAAAAGCAATTGTTGCAGGAGTAATCTGGAAGTGTCTGCTGTTTGGAGTGGATGACCATGTATAAAATCCTGCTAATCGTAGCTCTGCATCTAGTGACATGCTCTTAATAACGTCTTTGGAAAAAGTGCTTTATATCCTTGAATATCCTGGATCGTTCTGCTGGTTAAGGTTGCTCTTCTGTGCTGTTCCTCAAAAGGATTACAGCTTCTGTGTGTAGCTAGTACCTAATTTCTGTGGATTGCTATTTGTGTCACAAAAGGTGTACAGTGAACTGAGTTTATAAGGGCCAGGATCTGTTTTATCTAAAACTAATCTGCTTTTGGGAGGGGAAAGGTGGAGGTGGGGGGAACGCAGCCCTGGACAGCAGCAATGGTTTTTTCTGCCAAGAGCCACTGTGTCAGAAATGGCAAAAGAGGCTTCTCATTGGAGTGCCCGTAGCGGCCCCTGCTGGCTTGCTCTTCCGATTGCACTCGGGGTGATCGCTTCAAAAATGAGCATCAGGAGAAACTTACTCTAGAACAAAGGGCACTGTGAATATTTTCCAGCTGGTGTCAGCAAAGAAACTACAACTGGTGTCTTTTCCCCACCTATGTGGTTTTGTAAAATAGTTTGAGCATTCTTGATTATAATCACTACAGACAGAATAGTGAAGTTTGTTTTAACAGTTCTAACTGGAAAAAATTAGTTTCTTAATCAGCTTGCCTGTTTTCAGCAACAAGTGTGCAAGACGATGATGCAACAGGGAAAAGGCTCAGAAAGTTAAGTGTTGGGCAGTATGACAATGATGTTCCTGGGGAATCATCGTATAACAGGTGTGGATGGATGAAATCTGCTGCTAGTCACCAGGCCGTAATTCCAAGATCGCCAGTTGCTGAAGGGAAAACCAAGGAGGTAAACAAGAATTTTTCACTAAATACTGCAGTGAGTGGCCAGTAGGAAGTCTTATGTTTTGTGTCCAAAATTATTGTGAAGCAGTTGGGCAGTTGCGTCATGGCAATAAGAACAAATAACTGAATTCACCTCAGTAATGCAATTCAGTGTTTAAGGATGCTCTTGTCTTTGCATGTTTTGGATGTCTCTTGTGTTTGCATGTTTTCAGTGTTCCAATATCTCTCTGCTGGAACAGTAGATTACATTATATCTGATTACAGAAACCTTCTGTAATTTGATGAAGAATGCCCCACTGTGTCATAGGGTTAAATGAGAATTGTCACACTGTAATTTTGCTTTTTTGTGTCTTCTCTTAGATGATTGTTGTACATTACCAAGATGAAATAGATGGGGAAATTTTCTCCACAATAAAAAATGGAAATGAAACTGACACATTCACATCAGCTTTTCCCCTCTCACCAGAGGTGACATATGGTAAGAAAATGTCTCTATTTATTTATTTATTTATTTATGTAACTAGCACTATTGACATTTTAGCTGTTATTGAAGAGGAACTGCCCTTTTCCTTCTCTCCTAGTGACAGCACCTCCACCATGCCATCAGCAGATTCCCTCCAGCCAAAAGGTCAGCAGCCTATCTGAGTTGTGCAGAACCATTTCTGGTAAGGTACCCCTCTTTCCTAAGTAATGTGAAAATGAACTGTGTATGAAGGCAACTAACACAACAGTGTTTTATAAGTAGGACATATAAATAGTGAATTTACACATGTGAGTCAGAGAAACAGATTTTAGCAGTCCTGTTTTAATCACACCAAAAACAAGTGAGTAATGAAGAATTATCCAAGAAATATTTAATATATTCCAAATTTTAACTGCCAACAGGAAGTCCCATGTTCACATTCATTGTGCAGATTTAGTGTGAAGCAATTAGGCAGCTGTGTCATGGAAATAAGAAAGTAAATGCAGCTCAGTGTTTGAGGCCATCCTGCTCTTGTTCTCTCTCTGTGTTTGCATGCTTTCAATGTTCCTCAGTCTTTCTGCTGATATTTGATGACATCAAAATACTATATTAGGAGACTTGAGTTCTTTGTGATTTTAAGCAGGTTTTGTCTCCATCTCAGGAAGACGGGTGATATCCATGTTGCCATCTTTCCAGGCGAGTGAAGCTGACAGTAGAGCTTGACAGTAGCTATGCTCAAGTCAAGGAGATCCTTTACCAGAGGAATTGATGTTCTGGAGGGGTTTTTTTTGCCATGATACAGTTTGTAAATGCGCAACCATGAGAAAGTAGTTGGTAGTGGATGATTACATATTTAAAGATTTATTATGAGGGCCTTAACTCTTCGCTACTAAAAATAGCAGCTAAGCTACTGTTACCTCTCACCTTTTTTGTGCAAATTTATTTGAAAAATAGGATTTAAAGTGAAAAAGTATTTCTGGACTTTATCAGAAAGTGCTGGACATAGCAGGAAGCTAGCTAATGTATTTAAAACCTGAATAAAAATCACAGGCATTCATTTTATGCATTACATTATGTTCACATGAAAATTCATGTATATTATATATAGTTTTACTGCTTAGGCTATGATTGTATTCTCCAGGAGGATCTTGATAGTAGACTTTTCAATAAATGTGATGATGGGTTTTGATGCAATAATAGTTAGTTTTAAGTTTTAACTTAAAAAACCCTTTATGTTGAATTTGCCTCACTTAATAGTTGTCAAAAGTAAATAACGTCAGCACAGAATAAAACTATCTTTAACTTCAGAAAAATCTTCTACCCAGTTCAAGACATCTCTTTATGGTTCTCCCTACTTCTAAGTAATTAGTGGCAGATATCCTCCTGGGGACAACTTCATCAAATCAATTATAGGTTGATCTACTGAACACTTTGTTGCTAAATGGTTTCTATTAATGTTGCTAAGAGCTAAGACTTGCCCTGGAAAAATATTTGGCTTTCAATGTATTTTTCTATTTTTATACTCCTGCTTAATTTTAAATAATGTCATCTCTCAAAGGCTGGTTTTATATAATGAAACACTGAAAATAATTATTCCAACTATTAGAAAAGGAGGCAATTCTTCCTTTCAGTGCCTGTTTTAAAATACAGCTCAAGGTGTACTGAATGCTGCAGGTTACGTGCTCATCTCCATGCAGCTTTGTTTTAGCTGTAAACATAATGTATTTTGACAGTAAAGATGTTAGTTGTTAATTAGTTAAAGGTTAAAAGTGTATGAGGTAGGTCAGCTAGAAAACATGTAGTAAAGACACCTGTTTGCAAGCATCTCTCAGAAATGTTAATTGGGTGATTTTCCCATCAGAGCACAGAAACTTCTATTGTCAGAGGCGAGTAAGAATCAAACTTTAAATGCTTTAAAATTTTCTCTTTTCCCTTCACTTCTACTATAGTTATTGCCTGTATCTACAGTAAGTATCCACTGTATCTACTTGCTTCTATGTCTTCTAATTTCTTTTGCAAGAAGTGCCTCTTATTTCTGCTACCAATCCCTAATGCATGCCCTGAGAGAGAGGGTTATGTTTTGTGTGTTGAAGAGGCCAAGAATCTGAAGGGAACAGATGCAGCTGTTCCTGTGGTTGAGAATGCTTTCATGCACATGCCACAAAGGTGACTCTAAGAATGTGCACTTTGCAAGAGTTCTTAACAGCCTCAATTTTAGTACTTTCCCTTGCAGCCCAGCTCTTCTTTTAAATGCTTACATGGTCTTTATTTTGGTAAAAGTCAGGAAACATACTGTCTTCTTCAGAAATTTTCGACAGCATGAGGCCTTTTGAGTCATGAACTCTGGAGTCTTAAGTTCTGCCATTAAGATATTACTACTTTTGTCTCAGTTCAGATCACCCTTGAATTCAAAATTGCTTTGTTCTGCATATCAGCTTTGCTGTTTATCTGCTTTTTAAGTTACCAGTGAGGATTCTGTAACCTGGTTACCAATTATCTAGATATATTACTGTTTTATTTCCTCCCTGTTTCCTTGTGGAGAATAGCATTCAGTGTAAGTAGCACTTACCATATCAAGGGATTCTGTTGTGCTTTTAGAAAAGTACAAAAGTATATATTCTAAAAGAAAAGTAGTCAAGAATTACAATGACATCCAGTCCTTAAGTATAAAAATTACAAAATTCTCTCTTCTTTAAGTTATTAATGTAAACTGTGTATCTAGTATCTTGAATGCATCTGATTTTTAACCTGTTTACCTAAGGACACTTTTTAAAATAGAGTCTTATAAAATGGAACTCCTTAGAAATCTTAATTTTCTTTCCAGGTAAAATCACTTTGCTGGGGAAAGTCAGTCTAGTAGTGTTATGTGTCTGCCTTGCTTACATTAGCTATGCCCTAACTCTTCATTCTCCCTGTACATTTATTGGAGATGTCCTGCCTGCAATATTTCAGAGCCTTGTTCTTTTTCAAACAGGTATAAATTTAACCTCCCTCAGTCTGTATGCATGCAGCCAATTTTATGTCAGCACTACTGCTCCAGTGATAACTTGTGCTGCTATGGTTTCATGGTCCTTTTCTTCACTTTATGTAGCTTGAAAGTAATACAGCACCCTCAGAGTTCATTCTAAATTGTCTTTGAAAGACACCTTGTTTATTGTGATGAACCTAAGTGGCCTATAAATTGGCCAGTTTTATAAATACCCCTCAAAAAATAGGGCTGCTCCGCCCAGAACGCCGATACAGCACTCTGGAATTTCACAATAGCTGATGTATATTACATGGGAGGGAGAGTCCCACACATCAGTGAAGGAAGCATTATTTGTAGGCCATTTTGAAACTTATAAAGGTTCTTTTTTCTCTAACAGCAGACAGCTAATTTAAGTCTCTTTGTATATAGAAGTAACACATAAAAGCATAGCAAGCTCTTTGCCAGGGGACTGAATGCTGGCTTGCTGCCCTGCCACTCCACCCCCATGGCTAGATGTGAAGAACTGCCCCTTCTTCAGCCCTGGTCAAAGCATAGATAGAACTTTGCAGAAGGTTTGCATTCATAAACAGGCACTGTCTTGCAACAGAGGGGAGGGATCTGTGGAACAAGGGAAGATTGTCTGTAATCCTTTATCAATGTCCTGACAAAAGAGAAGACATGATGTCACTTTTTCCCATCTTTTCTGAACAGCCTAACTAGACTTGTGTAGTTCAAGCAGTGCAAATGATGGAATGAAAGCATTGCTGCTGGTATAAGGAATCTCTGAGCCTTCAACCATGTGTAAAGCCTTGCCTTCTCATCTCTTCCGTGGAGCTTAGACTATGTACTGTACTCAAAGCTTGTGTATGAGCTGCATCTATTCTAAAAATTTTAGAAAGGGCAACTTTTCTCCTCATGCCATCGTGGAACTCTTCAAGACCACATACTGGAATATTTCCACAATTTTTCTCATACAGACTCTAGTGGGTTTTTTTTTTTTAGGGCTTTGGAGCCCTAATTCTCCTCACTGACTAATACAGACTTACTTTATTACATCATCCAGCAGAGTGATGACTGTTTAATAAATGTATTGGAAGGCAAGCCCACAACCTAACAGCCTCATTATTGCATAATTATGTTACTGATTAGAATTTTATACTGTTGTGGTATCCTACTGTTATTCCAGGATTGTAATTTCTCCTAGTTACAGAGTTGCAAGGGAAATGATACATACTGCTTAAGTTTTTGATTTAAAAAATATCGGGGTTCTAAACTGAGGGTCAGTTTGGGAATAAAAGTGAAACTAATTTGTGGAAGGGAAAAATTCCCTGTTTATGATGGGCAAAAACTTTCTCCACAATGTGAAAAGCTTTCATATAATATTCATTTTTACCTGTCTTTCTCTCCTCTTCTTACCTGTTTTTGTAAGATATACATGTTCAAAGCAAGTAATAGATTAAGAACTTCTCCAGACATCTGGGTTCATTTGCTTAGAACATCAATGCATCCACTTATGTGGATGGTTAACAAAAGCTCTGTCCTCCTGGAAACTGTGCATTTTCATTTTTGCTATTGGAGTGTTTGTGTTTAGGGTTTTTTGGATGTTTTGTTTATTTTAGTGGATTTTCATTTGTTTCTTTGTTGAGGCTATCAATGAAAAATAAAAAATACAAGTAGAGAAAGGAAATTTATGACAATGCAAAGCAGATACACCAGATTTCTGTTACATTTTCCATTGTCCTGCAATTGCCCTTGACATGTTTATGTCATGGCTGAATACGGTGTTCATCTACACAATATTTTTACAATTAAACACCTAATGTTTCTTAATTGATATGGTACTCTTTGAGCCAGGTCTTATGAGCTCTCAGAGAACCCATCACACCCAAGATAACTCAGCCACCACGAATGGCATAAAATTAGCAGGGTGGCTTCTGAGGTAGTATTGGAAACAGAAAAAGATTTAGTAAAAGGCAAAATAACAAAGCTCTTACAGAGAAAAAACCAAGCCAGGCAAGAGTCTTTGCTTCTGGTAAAACACCCCACAAAAGTGATTATTTCCTTTGTTCTCTTCTTTTTCTAGTGAATTTCCTAGGCGGGACCTCTTGGCCTCTGTCCAATTGGACAGCCCCAGGTCTGAGGTGAAGAGGTGTCTTTTTAAGAAATTGAAGAGAGAAACTTCTGGGCTTTTTGCCTTTTTAAGCAGACAAAGAATAATTTGGTCACTCTGTCAACAGGGGGCACACTACACTTTAGTATTTAAAAATACACCATTTACTAGTGCATAAGAAGCCTCCCCAGCCTTCTGGAGCAAGCAGAAAATTACTTGGATCTCCTGTTGGGATTCTACCAGCATGAACTTAATGAGGACTTCCAGAAAGAGCATTTGGAATGCTGTAAAGCAAAATCATAAATGTTCAGAGACCACTTCTTGGTTGTTGTAAACACTGGAGTCAATATAATGCACTATGGTCTATCACACTTTTCTGTCTCTGGGTTACTTTCATTGAGACATTCAGCTCAGTAAAACTAATCTTTGTACAAAGTTTTTATTGCTGGAAGGTTGAGTATGACTTGATGTGTTTTCAAGTCCTCATTGTCAGAGAACTCCTTCCCTTTGTGCCACTGATTATAATACAATTCTCAACATATCTTTCAAGTACAGTAATGGAAATGTATTTGTTTGGGCTGTGGAGAAATAAGCAACGCTTATTATCAGTGATTTCACTCTGGTAGTCCAAATTCACAGAAAAAGTAATAATATTCCATCTCATGTGCTAAAAAGCTTAACCATTTCATTTGGTTTATATCAATTTGAATAGTGGAAAACATCTTGTAACAGTAGAATGAAATTGAAACTGAAAATAACTTAAAATACTTGTAGCCTATGCCTCCACTGAGTGGTATTAACTACAATCCTTACAGTGTAAGTGTCTACAACTGAGCTATTTGATAATCAGGTGTAATTGAGCTTCCCCCCCCCCCCCCCCCCCCCCCCCACCTACTTTGGTTAAGATTTTCATGGGAGGAACTCTCCTGGTCTACACTACTTAACTTCCTAAAGCTTTAGAGATGGAATTATTTAGAGTTTAATCAATTTAGCTAGCTAGGTTTTGTTTACAGCTACGTTATATGATTCTACATAAAACTTTAAAACATCTGTACATATTTTAGCCACTCAGCAAACACGCTAATATGTCATTGATTCAGAAGAGAAAGGAATATTATTGTACATAACTGAATATAAAAAGCTAGGGCATGCCAAGACCATGGCAGATAGTATGTGATGATAAACCAGTGGGATAATATAAATGTGTGTTTTCTTTGGCTGATACATTAAAGCTGACAAAATAGGCCACTCTCGTTACTGGATTTTCATAAGAAAACTCATTCTCTAAAATGTACTCTCTCTTCCACTTGTTTTGGATACTCTAGGTCGATATAATATTCCAGAACATGAATACATTTTGTTTTGTAGGCAGTGTTGTATCTGATCACACAGTCAATAATTCTTCAAATCTCATGCTTATGTTAAGACAAAGATATTTCATGATTAATTGTTCTTACAGCTCCCTGAGCAAAACTTCTGCAAAGGGACACAGTCTGCTGTGACCTGCATGTTGAACATCACACTGAACATAAGAAAAATTCAAGTACTACAGATGTACTTGGTCATGGTCATGGAAAATACTGTGCTAGCAGAATTCATAATCTAGTGCACATGTATATAATTCCATGTGCAGCTTCTCTGTAATACTGAAGAATTTGGGGAAAAGGGGAAAAAAAGAAGATGGGTGTGTTTGGAGGTTTTTTCATGAACAGAACAGGACTGCTGCATCAGCCTCATTACATGGTTAAGACAATAGAAAAATGGCAACAGCTCACGTACAACCAGCAGCAGCCAAAGATTTCTTTGTTACAGAGCATTTTATAAACTTTCTAGCCAATAGCGTAGTGCTAAAGCTTACAGACAATTGTTCTAGCTAATCACTAAAAGTACATGTATGCCTGCTTCACACAATGCTTGCATGTATACCTTCTATTAACAATATACAATACACCATTATTAAGCTTAAAAGCTTCTATTATCTTGGTAAGCATTTTTCTGCAGGCTTAAAGTCTATCTTAGCCAAGCCTAAAACTCAAAAAACCCCAAACTTCTTACCTCTACTATTTCCCACAGGTAGGTTCTTCAAACATTACATTGAAGAAATGTTGTGAAACTATTCACTGTCTCCTCTTCCTCCCTCCCTTGCTTTTGTAGCAGGATTTGCATCTGGACAGAAACACTGTGATCATGGATCAGAATGGGCCATAAACCATTAAAATGCTCTGTTAAAACTGCTTTGGAGATAGAATCAGATACTGATTTGGAAAGACTTTGTTTTATACTGTGTGTTTAATTTTCTGTGCAAGTATTTACATTGGTTTGTTTGTTTGTTTGTTTTAATGGATGACTTTTCATTCCATGTGGGCAAAGTGCTGATAGATATGTAAATCAGAGAACTGAGACTGTTCCCCTAGAAATGGCCATCTCAGAGGTCCCTTGGCACTGCCTGCATTATCCATATTACACTTCTGAAAAGTTATATGGAGTCTTCTGCCTCAAGCAAATGTGAATTAAGTTTTCTCATGGGAAATGAGTATCCAAGTAGTGGACACCCTAAATGCAGAAAGTAATACAGCACTACTTTCTCATCCACTCGTTTTGTCCTGAATTCAAATGTTGAACTACATTAAAGGAATGGCAGGTCTTGTGACAAAAGAGTTTTCTTACAGAAGTTGATATGAAATAATATTTCTAGCTTGGGACATCTTTGCAGTCTCTTGAATGTTATATATCTTTCATCAATGGTACCTCAACAAGTCTGACTAATCCTTGATCTGTCTAGCATTATGTCTAGCATTAAATCAAGCAACTGCTGATCGGTTCTTCATCAAGAACCTACCCACCCTCTATGTGTTTCCCTTATTTGGGGCACCATACTTTAATCCAGTTTGTCTGTTACTTGTTTTGTCTTGACTAACTTTTCATTCTACTGTGAACTGAAAATGAAACAACTGCCTTATTTCAAAAGGATTTATTAACTGAGAAAATACTTGAACTTTTGCAAAAGACACGTTATTGCCTTTTGCAGTTTCATGCAGGAACCAATACATCTGAAAGTTTAATTGTGCAGCCTGCAGCTTTCATCCTTCCTGTAGCTCTAATCCAAAGGCATTTTCTCTTGAAAGAATGCAGTAGCATTATCTGGTGTTTATTTATTTTTGTGGTTGTTTTTTGTTTGGGTTGTTGTTTGTTTTTTAAATACTTGCCATACAAGATAACTGACTATACTTGGAATATGCATTTATTAGTTGAAAAGATGACAACACTTCCAAGGGTCCTGAACAGAGTTTCTTGTTATGTTCACTAGTATCTGTGAGAGCTCAAAAATTCTAAAATTCAGGCAATAAAATAAGTTATATAATTCTGAAGTTCCAAATGCCAAAAAAAGTTGTTTATATAATCAAATATTGCATGGGAAAAATGTGTTTATACAATGCTTCAGTGTTGTTACTTGATCATGGTCTCAAAGCATATGTGCCTCTACAGTTAAATTTGAAATGCACTCTGATAATACACTGGTGGGTGGTGGTGATTCGGTTTTGTTTTTTTCCTCTTTTTTCTTCCTAAGAACCACTGAAAAAGTGATTACTTGAGTGGTTTTTTAAGCATTCTGTTTTAGAGAGTTTGGTTTCTCTTTCTTTCGCTTTCCCTGGGAAAAAGTAATACATTTCCCCACATAAATCAGTCATTTGATAAATAACTATCTTTGTATATAATCATTGAAATATAGGTGAATATTGTCTTACACATATATGAAAACCCAAAATCAGCTGAAGATGCAAAATCCATCACTAATATTTGCTTCTTTTGAAGATGCAAACAATAAGCCATTGACAAAAACTTAAAAACAATTTTAATAGAAATACAGGATTGGATGGGCATACAGCCTGGCAGATGTGCTTGTTTTTATACATACCTGAGGTTGCTTATTTCCAGTACATGTGCATAGCACACATTTTTGAGATGTCACTAGTCACTTTGTCTGGAAAAGGTTAAATTAACAAAAACCATAGCAACGACTACTGTTCTTTCTATGATTCTATGAAATTATTTAAACTTTTCCAGAGTGAGGCCTCCTACTATATGACATGGCACTTCATGACTGTGATGTAGTTTGAGGAAAGCCTGAAGAAGAGAGCTCCAAAAATTAAAGTACAGCTGTGAGCGCACGTTTTCAAAAAAATTGCAGTTTTAAAATGATCCTGTGTTTGAGTAAATGGGAAGGTCTGTCTACTGCATTTACAAGTTAAAGATATTCTGTATTCAGACCTTCCAGTGTTGATTAGGAACAGAGAGGAAATACACATTCAGTTCTACTTAATTGTTTATAGACTGAAGGTCATATTGCTCTTTTTTTTCTTTTTTTTTTTTTAGCATGCTGTTCTCTCCTATGTTAATTCTCTTCATGTTTATTCCCTCTTGCAGAGGAGGAGAAAACCAAATTAATCTGTGTTTTTCTATGCCTGAGTTAGGCAAGTTATTTCACAAAGCCGTTTATATTCAGGCACCTTGTAGACAAAATCTGAAATGAGCAATCTACTTGACATTGACTCCTATGTTTCTGTCAGTCATCAGAGCAGCAGGGAAACGTGACATTCCTTCACAAAATGTGGAGTTTGCTGAATTTGTATGAAGGGCATGGCATAGCCACTGCTTCAGGAGTTCTTGCTGGAGAAAGGTGCATGTCACAATTCAAGCCCTACATTTAAAACTATTTAGGTGCATGTCACAATTCAAGCCCTACATTTAAAACTATTTTCCTTAGAATTTCCAGTGTAATGGTTCTGATCAAACCAGGAATCTTATGTAATATATCTAGGGGAACTGTACACTCGTACCACCTGGCAGAGATTGAAAGACCTGATCCTGATTTGCTGTGTCGTGCCTGGAACAGCCATGAAATCAATTCTTCTTGCCAAATAAGAGACTTTCTCCTTTTGAGATGGTATCTTACACACTGACCTAAACCAAATCAGTTCCTCACTGGAGACATCCAACACTGCCTTTTGTTCTCTTCCTAACTCTTCTTTTGTGTGCAGCCTTGCCCTTTTTATCTTCTGGCTTTAGAGTTTCAGACTTTTTCTTCCTTGGAGAAGAAAGTCTCATTTGGTTGAAACTTTGAATTTGTGACAGAAAGACAAGCAAAAGGTGATATTTTTGTTATGTGCCCTTTCGTTTGTTACTAATTGTCCATATCAAAGTGATTTTCTTGATGAGTAGCCCCTTAAGTATAACTGAGTCTATTAGAAGGATCTATGCAAAAAAAAATTTTTAAAGGGTGAATTCGATAAATGCTGACAAAACTCAATTATATTAATACTTTTAATTACATGATTTCTGTTTATATTACATCCTTATAATACATTGGAAAGTAAGTTTCTTACTTAACCAACCTTCTTCATAGGTCATCTCAGACCACTGTTATCTTTGTTGAAGGTTACTATTCTTGTTCCTTTCTAATTCAGCAAGTGTTAATAGCCAAACAAGCAAAGCTTTCTAGATTTGAAAATCAGGAAAAAAACAAGATATCCAAAGGTCCTGTGATTACAGTGCTTTTTATGCAGAAACAGAGATGCTTTCTATGGAGAGAAATTTTCTCTAATCATTATTCATTATAGAAGTGTGAAGACTGTGTTTGACTGAATCTGGCTCTGACAGGAAGCATCCAAGACAAAGTGTAGTTGTATAATAAATTATTCAAAGTAACGGATGTCACTTCTGAACTGCTGCATAATAACCTCTTCTGACCCCGTGGCAAGGATTTTCTCTTCTTTGTACCTGATGATATGGTGTATATCACAACTAACCTTTGCTGTTTGGTTCTTCTGAGTGCAATCTTTATGCAACATGTTTAATAGGAGCAACTGCTATGAAGGAAAACAGTGATAGGAATGAATATTTTTATAAAGGAATAGTTTGATTTACATTATGGTCTGTGGAAGAAAGCAAAATGTTAATTACTTTGCCAGTACTCATCTCTACAACCAAGCCAGTATTTTAATATTATCAAAATGGTTTAGTATGTGCATTCAAAACATGGCACCAGTAGAAATTTGAAAGCAATATAATAATTCATCATGGGAAAGTTTTAAATGGTTGTATTTGTTTCTGTCTAGATCTAGTAATTTCCTGCAGTGATCCTTTCAGAAAATACTGTGTGCTGGGCACTGATGAACAATCTGAAAAGGAAATGTGCTTCTCATTGTGGAGCTGCAGTGTTTCCACTCGTCTTCCTGAACTGAGAATAAAACGTGCTCAGAACAATGCTAGGGGGATGCTGAATGCAACACAGTAAGGCTATACGTGTTTTGTAATCTTGGGAAGTGAGTAAAACTTTATTCAGAGCTCTGGATGCTAAATTTATCCAAGAGTGTTGGGCCACTTTGGTGTAATGGAGTAGCTGGGCTTTGGTCAACATTACAAAGCACTAATCTGACAATTCTCGGTTCCGTGTCTTGCATCTCTCTGAAAGAAACAAAATAAGTGGGGTCAAATGAAGTGGTGGGAGAAGAACAACACCCGCCCCCCAACTCTCAAAAAAAATCCCCACAAATACCACCACACACAACCCCCCAATCCAAGTTCCCAGTCCCCCCGGTTCGTGTGCCGGCCGCTCGCTCTCCGCCCCCGCGGCGCTGCGGGGAAGAGGCGGTGAGAGCCGGGCGGGGAAAGTGGGGGGGACAAGTCAAACGTAAATGAGGTGGAGTCAGCACAGCAGGCATACACTGAATGGGCAGTCGAGCTGGCGAGTGAGCGGGAAGCCTAATCTAACAACTATCAGGGAATTACTTTCTGCCTGGATGAAGTGAACTCTGGCCACATTTCTTCGTGTGGGTGGCTGTATTGAGACAAGGGAGCCTGTGCTTCTCTCGCCACAGACACTGGAACCCACTTTGCGGTGAAGTTCTAACACGCGAGGGAGAGTGGCGGGTGCTGGCAAATGCGGGCGATAGCCTTTCCCAAGTCTCTGCGTGGCGGGCCGGCGCGCCCCGCTGCCTCGATTCCGTGAGCCACAGGCAGCATGCGGCACGGAAGGAGGGGAAGGACGATTTCGCACAGCCCCGTGGGAGAGCAGCAGTCACGATGGCTTCCGTAGGTGGGTTTGTGGTTCCCTGCTCTCCTGTTTTGGGCGTTTTCCTAAGTCTGAAAACTCGTTTCGTGGGTTGGTCTTGTGTTTGGCAGCGGCAGCGAAACGCGACCCCGGGAAAAGGAGAGGGCAGAGGGAGTTCACTAAAGCGAGCCAGCCTCCGTGGCCACCGGGGCCGCTCCGGTTGCGGCGTGGGGAGATGGGAGCACGCACGCAGCTTGCGGCCTGTTGCTGCTGCGAGCTCTGTAGAAATTAAGTGGGAGAAACAGTTACGCCTTTTGTAGTCATGTAACAACGTTGGGAGCCTGCCCAGAAACTGAGAAGGTTTGCAGACAAGGAGTTCTGTCAGTATGAGAGTTTTCTGCAATCGCTGACAATGATTGAGGGCATGAGGCAGGGCTTGAAAGTTTTGTCTAGTCACTTTCCTGCCGAGGAAGCCTTGTAATTTTCTGTGTTCCGTGGTGAGTTTTTTTCAAAGTAGAAGAAATGAGGGCTGCCTGGAGTACACGTAATTTCTGTCTACGTAGAAAAAAATTTGTCCAAGCGAAATCTTTTTCCTCCCCTGAGGAATTTTTAGTAATGTTATAGCAGCACTGAATTTCTTCTCAAAAACGTGAAAGGTGTAAGATTTTGTGAACACGAGTCTTTCTTAAATGAGGAATATGGTGTAGTTGTTCTGCTTTCTTGCTTAGTGAGAAAAACACTTTATTGTGCCATTAGCACTGTAAGGGTTATTGGTCTGATTTGTGCATCCAAGACAAAGTGTATTTGTGTAATACATGTAAAACACTCTCTTGCTTCAGATCTGAATTTTCCATGAAAATATAATAGAGTCTTAGAGTAGCCAGCTATTACATGATGCAGTGTACAGGATGCAGCAGAATAAAGAGCCTTGTTCCTACTGCCTTAATGCAAACAATTTTTCTATTCAGGCAGTAGCAGCACATGGTTGGATAAAGACTGCAACCCTAAAAGGAGAGTTACTGAATCACAGTTCTCGAGAGACAGACCAAGAAAAAAATGCAAGACTTCCCAGTTGTGTGTTTTGTGGTACTGAACAACACTGAAGATAAACTGAACTGAGTTTATTTTAACCAGTTTCAATTTCAGGTCATTAAAAACAGCCTTTGAAAAGTCACGTTTTTTCTGGTTTTAAAATAAAATGTTTTAGGTGTACTGCTTGAAAATCAAAAAACAGCCCTTACTTTTGTTATTCAGGCTGCAGTGAGTTGGGTTCAGCATTTTGTTGCAGGCAAGTGACTAGAAAAGTGAACAGGTTGAAGATTGTCACATTTGGGGAGAATTTTTCTCACAACAGAGGAATAGGACTAAAGTGAGAGTTTTGACAAAAGGTCCAAACATCAGTTTGATTGCTTCCATTCGTTCTATGAGGTAAGTATGCCTCAGACATCAAAAGCTGCATACTGGGACCTCTCTGGTTACTTGTGGCACCAGAGGACTGGACTGAGACAGAAAAAGAGGAGTTTAAAGTCCTTCTTTGTCTCTCTTTCACCTTAAGAAAAGTATATAGGGTCATAACACAAAATAGAAAATGTTACATAGTCTTTGTGCTGGCTTCTCAGAAGTGTCAGAAAGTCAGGCCCAAGCTCTGTCCCTTCTTCCTTCACTCTGCCTTGTCTACCTTCACCCTTGCCTCCTTTCCTTTGGCGTTGCACTGTATCTTGTCAGTAGACATGAGTGGCACTTTTCAATTCAGCACAGACAGCTTAGACCTGCATCTCTAACATTTCAAGCAATTTTAATGGATAATGAACTTTGGAGCACAGTTCTGATATTTTACTCTTTTCTGGAAAGGTGCTTGGTCTTTCAGTGCATTCTGCTTGAAAAAGTATTACTGTTCATTGGAAGGTACCATTTGCATGTTTCATAGGTTCTTTTTTTCTTCTCTAAAACTATTGCAATTTAATTGTATGGTTGGATGAAAATTGTCGTATTCAGCAATGTGAATGTCTGAAATTGCATTACAAGATGAACCATGATAAGAATGGAATTGTCTGTCTCTAAAACCATTTTACTAATTTGTTGTGTAAACTTAATGTGGACATGTTAATAATTGTGTTCTAATTGTTTTATTGGATTTATTTTTTTCACTACTGAGTGATCTGCTGTATGTAGAGTCAGAATAGGGGTTCTCTTGTTTATGTGTTATGTACTAATAGTGATTCTCTCCTAAAGAGTGTTTTAATCACATTTTATGTTACATGTGATCTGTAAGTCTTGAGGACGTGCCTCTGCAGCTGATTTGCATTCCTAAGACAGCAAAGCTTGCTTAAAGTCAGTAGCAAAGCATCTGCAAGATCTTTTAAAATACATGAAAAGACATATGCAACTGATTTCTTTAGTCCTTGGGGAAGTTTCTTTTTTTGTCCTGGTACTACTTGGGAGAATAAAATGAAATAGTATAAGAAAGCTTTCAGAAAGTGATGATAAGGATTTTACTGCTTTCAAGATGCAGTATTGTTAATTCTGTTCAGCAGATAGGAGTTATTTGTATTTTGGTGTTTGAGTGAATGTATGATACCAAGTTACCTGTAAAACTGTCTACCTATTTTCTCAGAAAAGAAGCTACATTGTTGTGGTGCAGGACATAGTACAGGTCTTAGGGCTTTAGATGGGATAAAATGTGGTCTGGTAAATCATACTTTTGATTCTCTGTGCAGAGGGTAAATGCTGTTAATTGTGTCAGCCTGTGGTTGCCTGGAGATAAGCTGACACCTGGCATAGCTTCAGCAGCTGCATATGGCTGTTACCGCAGGCTGTTATGGGAGCTAGAACTTGCAGAACACAGGAATGTAGCAATTCACTGCCACTTTTGTCATGCATCTTACTGGCAGGCCAGAGTCTCTCCTAACGTTGGTGAAGTGCCAGCCTTCCTCACCCAGTGCTGGCTGGGAAAGACTGCTGTGCCAAGGATGCTTCCTCAAGGGGTGACAGCTCTCTTTATAGCTTTCTTTAGGGCATAAGGCAAGAATGATTTTTTTTTTTTAATTCTGAATTCATTTGACAGGCTCCCAAAAGACAGTGAACATTTTCTAAATGCACACAATGAATACCTGCATGAAGTTAAAAACCTTCAGTACTGTTGCAGACATTACATTTCATTATTAGCAGTTTGGGTTCTAACTGTTGAACGTGTTTTTCCTTCCATCAAATAAATGTCCCTGAGAAATACTTTACTGCCTCTCCAGATATGCTGTTTTATTTCAGAGGTTGTCAATCACTCCATTGTTGTATTTTCTGTAATATCCAAGCATGTAATACATATTCCACTGAGATTCTTCTCAGATGAAGCAACTAAAGCTGACCTTTTTTGTGCAGAGAGGTTAATGCCTGGATGCTAGGACCACTGTTTTAATGACTTGCCCTAGGTTCAGCCTGACTGATTACTTGCAAAGAGAGTTGGTCACTCAAAACAGGCATTAGCAGAATCTCCTAGCAATAGTAATTTTGTCTTTTCCTTCACAAATATGAAAAATCCTGTTACATTTTCTCTGCTTGGTATTAGTGGGTTTTTGGGAAGTGTAGGAACTGGTGTCTCCATGTTGGTACATGACACATACTACTTCTAAATGAGAAGTGGAGCTACTTACATTGAATAGGAAAGCATGTACTGTACAAAAGACACAATAAAGTTATTCCATTCCCTGGTATTTGAAGTTATAAAAGACAAGACTTCAGGCATTCTTTATTGATTTCCACATATTCTGTGAAAGGGAAGGAACAGTGACCAAAGTTGATGGGTTTCATATAAGGGAATAATTTGGTTCACTGTATGTTAGTCAAATTGAAAGCAGAATGTAGCATGTTTAAAAGGTCAGAATTTCAATAAAGTTAATACTTTGGCTGAAAGCAGGAGAGACTGTTGGTCACTCTTGCTATTTTTGGCACCTTTGTATTTGGAAAAGCAAGGGAATGAAAGAGAAAATAGATAACCTGTAAGAATCTTATAGTGCAAATAGACTCTTAAAGGCATTAGTTTGTAATCTGGCTCAAGTGAGCCGTTACTTTGGCTTATTTCAGAGCAGTGTTATTTTCTCCATTCGGCTTTTATACTAGTCTCAGATAGTTGTGAGGTAGTGAGTTCAGTGTTTTGGAAGCAGAATAGTGACTTAAAGCTCCCTTTTCCCAGAAGGTGTAACTGAGGATCTTTACTTGAGTTTTCAAGCTGATACAATCTGCATTAACTAGCATCTCCTCACTAAAATGATTGCAAAGTTTGAAATGTATGAGAACCTACTAAAATACAAGGTATGGTAGTGAAATGACTGAATGTTGTTACCTATCTTTTATCTGGACCATAGTGTGGGTTAAGCTACTCTGGGTTTTTTTCTTTTTTGTTAGGTTAGTTTTTTTGGTTTTTGGGGTTTTTTTTGTGTGTTTTTTTTTTTTTGTTTGTTTGTTTTTGGGGTTTTTTGGGGGGGGCATGGGGGTGGGTTCCTTTTTCTTCTTTGTTTCAATAGGTTTAGTAGATTAAAATATGGGTTTATCTATAAGGTCTTGCTTCATATGGCTGTGTTGTCAGCACACCGAGCAGTTTCTGCTAACAACTGAAAAAAGCCTGCAACTTCTACAGGTTTTACCTTTTGCTGCCAAGTGGAAGAATGAACTGGATATTTTTGTACCTTGCATGTTGACACAATTAGTATTCTTTTCTTAATCTCATTTTTCAGTAAGGTATGGTGCAAAGAGTCCAGCTCCTTTCTACGATCCTGCCTTTAATGTTGATGATCAGTGATAGTAAACATAGATCTGACCTGGGTGCATGAAAAGATACAAACATGAATGATGCTGGCTTTGTCATGTCACTTCTTGAAGCAGGGAGCTGCACTTTTACATTCACAGTGTTTTTACAGCTATAAATGGCCTGGTAGGGGCCTGAACCTAGAAGCACTGATGCTTTGCTTTCTCTCAAATGTGCCAGGCTAGTTAATTCTGTAGAAGTGATGAAATTGCAGAGTTATTGACTCCGTGAGGTAAAGGGTTAATAGCTGACCAGTGAACTCTGCATCAGACAATGAGAGGACATATCTGAAATATCCAGCCAGTTTGTTTTTAATTGAAGTAAAAACAAGGCTGCTTTCATGGGAAGTTCCTTTAAGATATACTCATTTCTAGCCTGGAAAGAGTTGTACCGAGTTTGTGTTTTTTCTGCAATTTACATGCCTGGTTGCCAGTGGCTTTTCACTGTATGTTTAGTATTTTACACCTGTGAAAATGGGGTGTGAAATGCATCTGTGAGCAGGACAGTGGTCCTTCCCTCAAGCTCTGAAGATAATAGCAACAATCCACGGCCTGAAACAGTGAAGAATCAAGCCTTGGTTCCTCTATTCAAGCAAGTGCTGTGGAAGGAGTGGAATTTGCTGTGTAAATCTGTTGGACTAACTCTTATGCACGTAGTTGAGGTCGTATTAGAGTGGGAGATTTTAAGCTATTTCAGAAGGAGTCCCACTCCCCTCTTTGCCCCCAGACTCTTGGTAACTGGATTCCAGTGACTCCTGTATATAGTCTGGTATCAGGAGAGACACAGAGACATGAAAACAAGCAAGCATGTGGAGATAAACTTGGGATTGTAATTCCCGTTCCTGTTGGGAATGCATTCAGAAGCAGAATCGTCTCGACCTGCAGTGTAATTGGGAAGCATCTGGGCAAGTTCATGTGCAGAGATGAGATGCTTGTTTTACTTGAGATACTTCATCAAATGCTGGTCTCTGGAAATTTGTCAAAGTTGTGTTTCTGGGGAGGCTCTAGTAGTCTTCCTATGTGCATCAAGTTGACCAATATGGGTTTGTGCAGCCAGCTTTTCTGACTCTTATTTGCATCAGTATGAGGATGACTGTAATGTAGCTGATCTGGTAAATACAGATTCAGATTTCTGTAGCTCTTCCACACGAAACATTTCTGCAGTATTTCCTTAAAGTTCACGTCTATGGCTGTTATGAATATTGTTAAAGTAATGGTGTAGTTAAAAGACCATTTCTGTTAAAGGGCAGTTTTCTGTTTCCCTCATCCAATTATGATTGCTCTGCTCAATGTGTGCTGAATTCAGATGGTTTATAGTCAGGGCACTAACTTGCATATTTTCTTGTCTCAGACATATCTTTTTAGTACCTTGCACATTCCTCATTCAAGTAATAGCAGAACCAAGCTCTGCCATGAATTGAAGGGAAAACAATATTCATTTTGACTTGTTTTCAGTGGCTTTTTACCTTAGGAAGATTTGCTTATGGAAAAAATGGGTTAGTGTGGTCTTAACTCTTTGTAGGAGTGGAATTATTCCCTGACTTCCTTGGTTTTTGGGTTATTTTCTTCCCCCTCCCTGATTCTTTGGAAGTGTATCAACTCAAGAGACAGCATTTAGAGATTGTTTCATCTGTGATTGTCTTACTGGGTTTCAGCCCTGCCAGTATTGAGGTCAGTAGGACTATTCAGGTGAATGAAACTATTCAGATGCGTGGGCATTTGTAGTTTTATAGTCTTCTGTCATGGAAAACAGTGTGATTGAGCCTGGACCTATGTGAATAGGTGTTGACTTCTTAATACTAATACAGAATAATTAAATATAATCTCCATTAGAGCTTGACTGGTTATTTAAGTGTACCTCTGAAAAACAGGGTGAAACTGTTCCTGTATAAAGCTCTGCAGTAACAGCATCCACATTATTCCTCACCTAAATGCATCTGTTTTAACTATATCCTATAACATTTATGTGCAGTATAATTAAGTTGAACATATTTCAGTCAGTTTAGAAACCAGTTACTCTGGCGCTGTTTGCAGGTTGTTAGGAAATAAAGGTTACAGTTGTTTTGCTTCTTTATCTGTGTGATGTGGACAAAGTCACACCTGAAAACTGTAGCTGCACAGGTGTCATGGTTTAAGCCCAGCCAGCTGCCAAGCCCAATGCAGTTGCTGGGCACCCTCCAGCTCCTAGGATTGGGGAGAGAATTGGAAGGGTAAAAAATAGAAAACTCATGGGTTGAGATGAAGACTGTTTAAGAGGGAAAGCAAAAGCCCCGTACACAGAAGAAATGCAAAACAAGGAATTACTTTACTTCTTCCCATGGGCAGCCAGATGTTTAGCTATCCCCAGGAGAGCAGAGCCCATCACATGTAATGGTCACTTAGGAAGACAAACACCATCACTCCAAATGTCCTCCCCTTCCTCCTTCCTCCCCCCATTTTGTATACTGACCGTGATGTCATGTGAACTGAAATATCCTTCTGGTCAGTAGGGGTCACCTGTCCTCACTGTCTCGTCCCAACCTGCCATGCACCTCCAACTGCCTTGCCAGTGTGGCAGTATGAAAAGCAGAAAAGGCCTTGTAAGCTCTACTCAGCAATAACAAAAATATCTCTGTATGATCATTACTGTGTAAAACACAAATCCAAAACAGTCACATACCAGGCTCTTTGAAGAAAGTTAACTCTACCCTGGACAAAGCCAGCACAACAGGTAAACCATGTGCTGCTCTGTGCTGCTAAACTTTAAACCTCAGTTATGTCCTTTTCTCATCCTTTGAGCAGAAGGCACCTTCATGCCTTCACATCAGACAGTGATGCGAAGATGCACCTTCATGCCTTATTCAGACAGTGATAATATATGCCTGAGCTTTCTTTTCTCCAGGCCATACAGTCCCAGCTGTTTGGGGCTCAGTCCCTGCTCCTATAAAAGATGCTTCAGTCCCAGTGATGGTGTCTTTGTGACCTTGTGCTGGACTTTTTCAAGCAAATCCCTGTCTCTCGTGTACTGAGGAGCCCATAAATAGGCACAGAGCTTCATATGTGGCCTGTAATATTAAACAGGGAGGAAGGATCACCTCCCTTGACCTGCTGGCAGGACTTTGAGATGCAAGCCAGGATACTATTGCCCACCTTTGCCATGGAGTTGTATTGCTGCCTCATGGTCAGCTCATTGTCCATGAGAACCACCAAGTCCTTCTCCACAGAACTGTCTCCAGCCAGTCAGCCCCCAACATGTGCTAGTGCCATGGATTATTCCTTCTCAGTTGCAGGAGTTTGTATTTCTTCTTGTTAAATTTAAGATTCCTTTTTTTCCAGTTTCTCCCGTGTCTGAATAGTAGCACGACCATCTGGTTTGTCAATGACTCCTCACAGTTTTCTGTTGTCTGCAAAACTTGCTGATGTAACTTTATCTCATTATCAGTGTTGTTAATGAAGGATGTTGAGGACTACTGGTTCTAGTATCAGCCCCGGGGTATAATGCTATGACTTGCCTTCCAGTGGACTTGCTGCAGCTGAGCCTCTGGGCCCAGATATTCAGGCAGTTTTTATTAGATCTCACTTCCACTTATCTAACCCTTGTTTTATCAGTGTGTTTATGAGGATATTATGGAAGACCAAGATAAAAACCTTACTAAAGTAAAGATAAGGAACATCCACTGCTTTTCCCTTGGCCACTAAGCTAGTCAGTTTACTGAAAAAAGTTATCTCAGTGGATATGCATGATTCCCCCTTTGTAAATTCATGCTGACAACTCTCAATCCTTTTTCTGCCATGTGTTTGGAAGTGGTTTCCAGGGTTAGTTGCTCCATCACCTTTCCAGAGACTGGGGTTAATTAACCAAGCCTGCAATTCCCTGGATCATCCTCCATACCTTTCTTGGAGGAATGAGTGATAATTGCTCCCTCCTTGTTCTTAAGAATCTCTCCGCGTCATTGAGACCTTTTAAGGATTACTGAGAATGGTTCTTGCAGGGTATCAACCAGCTCCCTCAGCTCTTGTGTGTTCAACCTCTCAGTCCCCAATGGACTCAAATATGTCCAGTTTGTTTTAGTTCTCCTTTGCTTAGTCCTCTTCCACTGAGGGTTTGTTTTGATCCAGATTTTTCCTGTGGTCTCAGGGGCTTGAGGTTCCCAAAGGCCTGTCTCACTGATAAAGACTGATATGAGGAAGGCTGTATCCACCAGGTCCCCTGCCCCATTCAGCAAGTGGGCTCCACCCTGAGACCTTCCAGCTTGTGACCACCACCACCTGTTCCATGCGTTCGTAATCAGAAGGAACTCTTTCTCCCTGGAAGAGACTCCCTTCCCCCAACCCTCAGCAATGATGTGTATACAGTAACTCCAGGTCCTGGCCTACTGCAAAAATTAACTCTGTAGTCGCTGGGACCAGGACACCCAGATTTCTACTGGTATTTTAAGTGCAAATGGTGCACTTGTCTAGACTTACCTGATTAGCACTGTGGACTGTGAAATGCAAAACATCTTGGAACAAACAGTCCATTCTCATCTCTAGGGCTAGAGAATGTATTCTGGAGAAGTGATCAAACAGTTTGAGTGTAGCAATTCTGTAATCTCTATTCACTCTGCTATTTGACCTGCTGGATGTTTTCAGCAATCAACATAATTTTGTGAAATAATATCTACTGCACAAACAAACAAAAAATCTTCTTTATAATCTTATTAAGAGAAAACCTAAGTATTTTATGAACACTTTTTTCACTACAAGGTCCATAAATATGCGTGTTGTTTTTAAATTTGCATTTACTTTGTTTTCTTTGCTGCAGAATCTCAAAGTTGCATGGAAGCCATTAACCTCTCTGTGGCGATGTCTGATGGCACCGTGGGCACTAACTCTTCTTTGCTGAGGGTCAACATGCAGACTGATCCCTCTTTTCAGCACTGTTTTGCGTCTTCATGTACTGTTGCAAATAGCAGTCCGATCCCAGGGGCAGAAAGGTAGGAAAAGATTCTCCTACGTTATTGTTTAGTTCTCATAATGATAGTTCCCAGACAAGACATTATGCTTGCATCTTCACTGCAGACCATTTTCTAAGAACTTTGAGGTGGGTTGTGACATTTAATGTTGGTGTCCATTGAATGGATTTTAACACATACAGAGGTGCTACTTTTATGTGAGAGACACAGTTAGCTTTGAAGGTAAGTGAGAAGACAAAAATAAATAGAATTTTATAGCTCAGTTATGTTTTTCTGCTAGCACATATATATATAGCTCATATAATATATATATTTTATATATATATATATATATATAAAATTATATATATATATTTGTGCTAGCTAATATATAAGCTCATATATATTTTTCTATGTGCTTAACTGGTGTCTCTGATGTTTAACTTAAAGCCATGTCCTGAAAATTCACATTGGAATAAGCTGTATATGAGAGAAAGGGGGCCTTCTTCTCACTGCTGACATATGTTTTTAGTCAGTAAAATGTCAGTAGATTTGCTTTGGTAGAGTATAATTGATTACCTTTCAAGTGATCAGGAGGCTTAGACATTTTATTATTTTACAATTAGATTGTGGTAAACAGGTAGGGCTCTGGACAATAGTGTGAACAGGATAAATTTACAAAGCAGTTCTTGTCCAAAGGAGCTTATAGCATAAGCTAAGAAATGGCAAGAAACAGCAAACAAACAATGAGTCCCTAGTTACTGTTAGAATGTTCAGAAGACCATAACAATGCGTGATCAGTCATTAGATGTGTGCTATATTTACTCAATGGACAAGGTGGTATGTTAGACCTGGAAAAGTTACCTTCTCTATCACTCTGTGAAGCCATTCCTTTCTGGCTAATTATCCTATTCTTATTTTTGGCTATTTGGCTCATTTTTCACAGTAAGTATTTGGGAATACTTCTGGTTGGAGTGTCAGTGTGTCATTCTTCAAGTATGTCATTACCTATTTATCTTTTATTTATCTTCCAGTCTAATTGGTTTCATTTTCAGTCAGTACTGGGACTGTGAAAGAATGTTTTGGCTTTGTGATTACAAATGTGAACCTTAAGACGGAACAAAATATGTTGGTATTTGCTGCAGAGGAGGCAGTGTAACAATTACAAGTGGATATGTATTAAAAGCTTATCAGGCAATTCAGCCATTATCAAGTTTACATTCCTACTTCAGACTTTATCTAGAAAATTTTGTTCACTTCTTTCTAAATATTTTTCTATAATTTTATTTCACCTAGAAGATAGCTATAGCTCTAGAGGAGAGTTTTTTTTCTTGCAGCAATGTCTTCTTCAATTTGCATAGCTTCCGTTTCTTTAATGGCCTTTGTAATTTGAACTGTTTAAATCTACTGGCATTCATTTCCACAACTCCCTTTTAATTAAAAATCCTTTCTTTTTTGATATATATCTTACATCAGTTTTTTCTCTTTGTATTTCACAATGAGCTTGTTCTCTCTGGATTTGGTAATAATATTGTCCAGCTACAGCCTAAGGGCATTTAGTTTTCAGAAGCAAGGAGACAGCTTAAACTTTTATCAAATGATTTTATCAGATGCTTAGTTTTGTTTTGTTTGGAAGGAATTTTTTTTCATTTTTTACTTGAGCAGGTAGAATTGCTACCCAGTAGAAAAACAGAATTTTTACTGTTAAAGTATTTAATTCTATAAATCAGAATTTTTCCACTGTCAAATAAATTAACCACTGGACCTGCCTCCTTTTTTTTTTTTTTTTTTTAATATAAATTGTATTGAAATCGATCTGGTCTACAAGTTATTCCTTGTGAACTGTGTTCCTACCATTATCACAGTTACTGATTTGTTGTGTGGTGGTGCACAACCACCTCCTCAGCCCATTTATTTTCATTTTTATTCTGGTGAGCATTTATTCTTACTCTGCATGAAAGAGCTGGTATGGCTGTGTCATGTTTCTTCCATACACCTCTACCTCTATGCAGCTTTGGCATAAGAAATTGTTGCCTCCTATTGTTATTTTTCAGGTAGCACTTTAGCTCATCAGGAGAGCTGTATGTGAAGCAATGCTGCAAACAGCCTCACTATTCTGATTCATATTAAAATTAACTGATTCATATTAAAATTAACCCCCTCAAACAAGGAGAAGTATTTTTAGCAGTCATTAATTTCATGGACTGGTTTACAGTGCAAACTCAGAAACTATCCCATCAACATTGCTAGGTGGAGGGTGAGATAAGACAGAGCATAATGATGTACATTGAAAAAGTTGCTGGTCAGGGTACGGTTGGAATCCCTTGATCTAGCTGTATTACCTGGTCTGGCATGTTGTCAAAGAGCACCCTGAGGTTTTTTTTGTCCTGAGTGTGATGTTTCATTTCTTTCAATGACCACTGAAGTACAGGTTGTACAGTTAACATTTTAAGGGAATGATGTGGCTGGTGTTTTGTTTTCATGTTCAATTTTTGGCTCTTTTTTTTTTTTTTTTTTTCTTTCTTTGACAGGTCTTCTGTAGCAGAATATCCTTGGCTTGAAAACAGCTCTAAAGCTTCCCTGTCAACCCAATTTTCAATGGGAAACACCAGGCAGCCAGGAGGTTACCTTGTGCCCTCTGAATTATCAAGTGCTGCGCAGGATGTCTCTCTCCTGTCTCATTTCCAAACTCCGGGAATGCAAGTTGTCACCCTGAGCGACCTGGAGAGTTCACCAGCAAAGCCACACCAAGAACATGATATCAGCAGCAGTGCCCATGCCTACCTGAGCTACAGTGCCAGTACCAGGGACAGTAGCTCGCCCCAAGAGGAGACACAAGCTACTTGCATGGCCAATGCTAGCATGTTTAAAACACAGAGCTCATCAGTGGCAAGTGCTGATGACAATGACTTTTTGACACAAAACTTCTTTACAGTGGCCTCTGGACACAACAGCCAGAACAGTGCAGTTCTGCATCACCATGAAGGGAACGTACATGCTCAACCGCCTCTTCCAGAGAAGAAGAGGTCCTCTGAAGCAGAACGTTCCTTTTCCTCTGTGTCACCTTCTTCAAGTGGCTTCTCTAGCCCTCACAGTGGAAGCACAATCAGCATTCCCTTCCCAAATGTCCTCCCAGATTTCTCAAAAATGTTAAGCCCTTCCTCAGTGCCAGGTAGGTTCTGTATCAGAGAAATGCAAAATACATTCGATTTTATATAAGTTTATAAAAAGAATTTTGGGGGTTTTAAAAGTGGAGAGGGAAAAAAAAAGCAATGGAATGAAAATTGCACAGAGGACTTGAATGTTTGCAGTAAATGGTGCCAGTTCACTGTCTTTGGATGCATTATTCAGGAAACGAGGCTTCAGATTTCTTCCTTTACTTCCTAGAAGTCAGCCATTGGGCAGCCTACATTTTCAGCTGTCAGATTACAATGGACCAGTGTTGAGTCTTTTAAAAATGGCTGGCTTATTTCTGTCCTTTTAGAGTTGTGCCAAGAAAAGTAAAAGATGTACATGTGTGTTCATTGGGTCCTGTTGAGAAGTTTGTATTTAATGCAGCTTTATAACTAAAAGGTTTTAATATTTTATGGATTTTGCAAAATGAAACATCGAATATGCTTCCAGAATCTTAGTGTATGTTATTATATTTGCTGGTTCTAAAACAGCTCAGTTTCTCTAAATTGTCCTAATGGTGAGTTTTTTGAGTAATCATGGTGGTTGGAAGTTGGAAAGAAAAGCAAAAACACTTTTGAATTAAAAAAAATTCTTGACTTCTTTTTCCCTTTGATTTCACAGAAAACACAGCTGATAAACATGTGACCGTAAAATTTGTTCAGGACACATCCAAGTTCTGGTATAAGCCAGATATTTCAAGAGAACAAGGTATATCAATTGATAAATATTCTGACATATCTGTTAATAGAAAAGCTAGTTGGTGAAGCCTCGATTTTAGATACATACCTGATCTCTAAAAAAAATATAAAACCTAGAAGGGCCACAGACAACTCCCCTTGTTTCTTTTGTTGAAAGGCTGAATTTGAGTGTGGAGGGCAGACAAATAGTCCTGAAAAATATTCAGTTAATCAAACAAATTATTAACCTAACTGAACTAACTATAAAGTAATATAGATCTACCTGTGGTAGCTGCTGCAAATGCTCTTTCGTGTGAAGCTGCAGATTTTTGAATGGCAGATATGCATGAAACAACACCAAATGGCTGTCTGTTCTCTGAAACTTTTTGAGTATAAGTGTGCTGTTCTGACATGATCTCAGAATAATTCATTAGCTAGGTCACAACAAAGGCATCCTCACCCACCTGTCATTTTGTAGCCTGAATTTCAATGTCAAGCGACATACATTATTTCTTAAAGGTCACTACCATGGACCAACATCTTTATGATGTATGATGCAGATACAATACTTTTATATGTAGATGTATTATTCAGTGTACTGTAGAAATCTTTTATTACCTATGTGAAAATTAATATTTATGAGCACCTAGGGTACTGCATCTGGTGTACTGGAAAGACATAGACAGACCTGTTGGAGCGAGTACAGAGGAGGGCCACAAAGTTGGATGGAGGGATGGAACACGTTTCCTGTGAGGAGAGTCTGAGAGAATTGAGATTTTTCAGTCTGGAGAAGGAAAAGCTTTGGAGTGACCTATTTGCAGCCTAGTAGTACCTAAGGGGAGCCTACAAGAAAGATGGAGAGGGACTTTTTAGAAGAACATGTACTTGTGACAGGGCAAGGTGAAATGGTTTCAAACTGAAAGTAGGTTTAGATTAAATATTAGAAAAAAATTCTTTACTGTGAGGGTGGTGAGGCACTGGAAGAGACTACCCAAAGCAGCTGTGGGATGCCCTCCATCCATGGAAATGTTCAAGACTAGGCTGGATATGGCTCTAGTGTAATGAAACTTGTCTCTGTTCATAGCAGGAGCATTGGAAGTAGATGATCTTAAAGGTTCATTCCAATCCAGGCCATTCTTTCATGATTCTATGAACTCACACTCTGTCCCTACAACAGTACGTATATAAGCATGCTGGGTGCTTGTTACAATCCACTAATCATAGAAGAGCAAAGTGAGCTCTCTGTGGATTCCAGATAGAAACTTCAGGTTTGAATATTCTGTGAAATGAGACTAAAACCAAACAAGGTCAAATGTTGATACCAAAAAATTTATATATTTTATTTAACAGTAAATGAGAGAGAAGGAGAAAGAAATAGAAAAAGAGGTTGTGGGGGGACAAGAAGAGTGACAGGAACAAATTACGTAGAAATATATCACCCCTCTGTGGGTCCCAAGATTAACATAAATTTGGCCCAGGTACCTCCCCTGGAGGGGGACAAGTTTGATACTCTCTTTTGCAAGATTCTGAATCAGTTGCAACACTTTGCATCATGTATAGTGCTGTGGTGCAGGGCCTCAGGAATGAGTCTGGGGAGTGCTTTAGGGGTCTTTGTTGGATTATGACACTTCCTCAGCTGCCCCTCACCTGAGTGTCCTGTGGATGTGGCTTTCCCAGAGTGGGGGGTTTTACAGCTGAGCCAGTTTGTGTAATGGAGGGTGAATGTTCACTGCCTCTGACCAGAGGTCATGACATATACCCAAAACTGTCCTCCTCCCTTGGTTGGGGAGGAGTCTGTGTAAACCTGACTGCAGATAAGCCTGTGGGCTTTGGCCTCCACCCTGAAGCCAGCAGGTGATGATTTTTAGGACAGCTGCTGAGCTTGACCCTCCTGTGAATGCATCCTTCTCCTCCAGCCTTATCCATTTCTTCTCAAACCTGAGATGATTGAAAACCAGTGTCACTTCTGTCTTATCTCAAGCTCTTTTAGGTGGCTTAACTCACAGTTCAGGGTTTCAGTCAGGAAGTCCATTCAGGGTGGGGTGGGCTTTGGTGGCGCAGCTTCATTGCTGCAGCTTCGTTACACACTTTTGCCATAAGGGGCAAAAGTCCTTTATAAAACTATAACATTTCAGTCTCTGACAGTGCTTTCCAGATGCAATTGGTCTGACTGTGCTTGTGTTTATACTGTAATAGTCAGCTATAGTGAATTGTAATTAATGAGATAAGGCAGGATTTTAAGCTGGGATTTTTTAAAATGTGGTTGTCAAAAAGGAAAAATTACTAACTAGTTCCACACTGAGAAGGATATTCACACTAAACCAAAATAGTGTGAACTTCAGCTATTGGCAAATGATGAATTGCTATTGTGTAGTTATTAGGTTCTCAGATGGTGAGGATGTTCTTTTATAGTGGTAAATAGGATGCCAGGGGAATAAAGGTCATAGAAAACAGAACATTAATTCATTTTTGGATGATACTTTGCTGGTCCTTTCACTCCAATCCCCTTCACGTTATCTACTCACCACCCATAATGAAAACTGAGTCTTTAAATATGCAGAAAAATACCTCACGTGATGTGTGTCCTGTGAGGGAAGTAGATACAAAGCAATTTAAAACCTAACTGCTTGAACAAATGAAACAACAGTCTTCCCAATCTTTTAATATGCCTCTTTTCATCCTGGAAATAAAACTTCTTTTAAAAAATGTTTTAAGGAACTGTGGCTGATCTTTTTTGATCTTTTCCCCCTATGTTTAATAGACTGCTCTTGTGACAAATTATTACTGTATCCCTTTGTATTTAGAAGTGTTATGTACTGCTTAATTGCAGGTGTTTGTGTATTCCTCCTTATCCTCTCAAAACAAGACATATTGTTGTGAAAAAAGGTTCTTTCCTTTGCCTTCTGACAGATTAAGAGAATGGAATGCATACATGTTTGCTTTACTTGCTTTGACAGAAGAGATAATTATGTCTGCATTTTCCTAATTTTTTTTTACTTCCCCTTTTTTCATGAAAAGAACCTTTGCTTTGTAAACATCGCTCAGGCCTTGCAAAATATGCCTTTGTGCTCCATATGCATAATATCCATATTCTGTATGGACAGTCAATTAAGCAGTCCAGCATCAAATTTGTCAAACTGGGCTCTTTCTAGGGTTTCTCTGAAGGCATGCTGATGGTTGGAAATTCTAGAAACAAAGTATACTGGTATGCACAAGTATTTCTAAAGCTTGTATGGGGGAGGAAAGAAAGCGAAGTACAAAGATTTTATTAAGATCAATCATTAGATAAACTTTTTGTCTGTTTTCAAAGTAAGTTTAAAATTTTGGGCTACTAGATTTCAAAGTCTGCAACTGACTTGTGCAAAGTAGCAGCAATTTCCCTGCAAGTGTTCCCTCTTGGAGAGGGCTTCATATTGCACTCACAGAAGAGATCCCAAAATACAGATGAAAAATAATTCAAAGAGCAAAATATACAGTTACATTCTTTCCTGTGCTTTAAAACTCCTAAGGCAGTGAGGTAGCTTTGCAGGGACAAAAACTTGGTGGTGGATAAAAATGAATCTGTCCTGCGTGTTGAGGCTGGATAGGAAGTGAAAAACAGTGCTGTCTAGTCAGTGTGGGAATTACAGAGAGCGATGCAGTCTTTTAACAAATTGACAAAATCTAAGCAGAAGTAGGCTTGCTCTTGCACTGGTTGTAGGAATTCTGGTGGGACCTGAGCACTCCTCTTTAAAAACCAGTAAAAATCAGGGTTCCGTACTTCAGGCTTCTTTTAAAATAAGTATCAGTGAGATTTGGACAAGGTATTTCTGTTCAGGTCTCCCAAATATGCTTGATTGTACTTTGTTGTACGGCAATGAGAGATAGAGATCTTACTTCTTCTGGTGTCCTATTCATTATACATGTGTACTTCTGTACTTTTTGAGTGTGTGCATTGTGCTTGAACTGTTTTTCTGTCTCTTTTCTGGAATCCCGTGCAGCCATTGCTGTTCTAAAGGAAAAGGAACCTGGGTCTTTCATTGTTCGAGACAGTCATTCTTTCCGGGGAGCCTATGGGCTAGCAATGAAAGTTGCCACACCACCTCCTTCTGTGCTACAGTTAAAGAAAGGTATTTCTCTATGTTATTAAAAAAGCTATACATAGTAGGTAGTCCTTATTGGTGGGTAGCAATCTGTTGGAATCTTCCCCTGTTCTCATAAGTGCAATTTGAATTACAGGTTACATTTGATATGTTTTTAAATGAGACTGGATACGATGACTGTTCTACTATATGGTTTCACCACGACTTCTGTTGTGGCTGTGCATGTGTTGTACCTCATCAACCTAATGAAACTCAGTGTCATCTCAGCAATTGGTCTTCCCTAGCAATCAGAAGTTTGCATTTGATTCACAGGCTACAATGTAAAGTTTTCACTCGGCTGGAGGGCTGAACATTTTTGATCCCAAAGTTTTGGTTTGAGACAGTTCTATTTTAGCTATAAATCTGAAGAGATTCCTAAGGATAATTGTTTAAAAGAAGTGGTGATTTATATATCTACTCTGTCAGCTCTAGTACCTCCATATATAACTCGTACCTGATGGTTGTGAAACATGAAGTGAGAAGAACATGCAGAAATCATTAATTGGTATATGGAAACTCAGCAGCCAATATCTGTAGTGTTCTTGGTTCCATTTGTACTACTGCAAGGTTAGTGGCGTGGATTTTGTTGCTGCTGTTTTTCTTTTACAAAGCTTATTATGTTTCATTAGTACATAATGACTGGTGAGGTAGGCAATTAAGATTACAGGAAAGCATTTATTTTTAGTGCTGTTTTTATGGAAGTGTGATCTTGGCTGTTTTGGTTTGGTTTTTTGTTTGGCTGTTGGTTTGGATTTGCTTACTATGCAGCAATGTTAGCTCTTCACCTCTATTACAGTAACACTTTGAATCTGTTTTAATCTGGTGTCTTGAAACAATGTTTAATAACAACTTGCCATGTAGTCCTTTTTGTTGCCAATAAATATCAGCAGAGCCGCTCCAATGACTTATGTAATGAATTCAGCATAGGTGCACTGGGGTGGTGATAGCAACAACTAGGAGGCAAATTGAAAGTGGCTTGTATCGTGTTTCTAGTAGTCTTTTCCTATTGATGAAGTCCAGGAAGACGTGAAAGCTCACACTTTGCCAGGCTTTGAGAGAGTTTATATTAGTAGTAGTAAGACTAGCATTCTTCCACTTCTTGCTTCATGATACTTAGCTTTTTTGGTTTCCCCTGTTTAATCCCAGAAGGCACAGATTGGTTCTGTTTCCCGTAGTGTTTCTTGTTCCAGGCTTCCCCTTCCCACCTACCTTGTAGTAATTTATTTTTAATTTGATGAGAGTATAACAGCAAACAGTAAGCTGTTTGAAAAAGTGATCAATGCAATCTTTGCTTGTGTAGAAGTTTCTGCTGTGCATATTAATGCGTTCATCTGTATTGGCCTGAAAGTCAACCCTTGAAGTGTTTCCTGATAAATCAGAGGGAACGCCTGTTTGTAGCTCTTTTGTTAAGATTTGAAAGGTTTGATAGCTTTGTCCTGTTAGTATGAAATAACCTTTTTACTATTTGGAGAAGGATTAGTTTTGTAGTCAGGTATGCAATACTGTGAATCCATCTTCCAAGAAATATTTGCCTTAATTATATGTCTGCATATATATGTACATGTTTAAAAGAATGTTAAATCTCGAGAGAATTTTTACATGTCTCTCGGACTTTGAATCTCCTCTTTTCATCCAACTCTACAGTTTTGGTTTGTCTTAGATTCCTGAGATTAAAACTGTCTTAGAAATCTAGTGAAACCTTAGTGATTCATTTAAGTGTTTGTTTTCAGGAGCAGAGACATAACATAAAACTGCAGACATTTGGAAACATAAAAATGCACTGAGAGATCATTACCTTTGTGTAGCTTAATCTACTCTTCTTTTAATTTGGGGAACTTCTGTGAACAGAAATGTCACTGGAAATGGGAATTTTTTTTGTACTTTTCTTTCTTGTCACTTTGAATACAAGTTATTTTAATGGGCAAGTGCATCAAAATTTCTAACCATTATTTATTAACCATTACCAAATTTCTGTTCCTGTCTGTAGCTGGGACCATATTTGGACATTTTTGGACACCAGTGTATATTTGGATGCCAGTCACTTAAGAATATAAAACCATTTCCTCTGGCTGTCTAAAGTGAGCTGTTTGCTTATTTGTTTTTTGAAAAATGACCTTTTAAATACGTCATGTAACTTGCAGAGTAGGTCTAATTGTATTCTTTGCATTTTGTATGTAAGACATTTGGAAGTAATGTGGAAAAACTGCTTCATAAAGACTTAGTTTGTGAAAGTTGTCTGTTAATTGCTTCTTTTTATGAGCTTTTTTTTTCAACACAGTTGGAGATCCATCAAATGAACTTGTAAGGCATTTTCTGATTGAATGTACTCAGAAGGGGGTACGCTTGAAAGGATGCCCAAATGAACCATATTTTGGTAAGTACTGTGCATCACAGGGACTGAGAAGATGGAAACAGTAGGCATTTGCCAGTGCTGACTTGGATGGAACACAAAGGAGACACTATTTTGTTTGAGTCCTCATTACTTCTGTAGAAACCCATTCCAAGGTTCCAGGAGCCTTTTACACATTTACCTTAAGATGTGCAGGGCACTCTAGCATAGATACACATTACCAAGCTTCAAACACTCAAGCTTGTCTACCAGTACCAATGTAGCTGCAGAAAGCTGAGCAGCTACATTTCAATCACTCTTATCATCCTAAGATAAATTACTCTTATCATCCTAATTGATTCAAGACCTTTTGTTCTGTGTTATATTTATGCTACATATTAGGTGGCTAAAATGACACCAGAGTGAGATACTCACAAAATATAGTATGTTATGTCTGTACATTATTTAATATAATATGATGGAAGTACAATACCCGTAATGACAAAGAGCCAAAGACCTACCTACCTACCTCATTTGCTTTCCACTCATTGGCGTCGGAGGGAAAAATAGGATGAGATAAAAACAGGGAGATGCTAACCAGTTGCAGGCAAAGGAAACTCAACTTGAGGAAAATTATTTTAATGTTTTTCCTATTAAAATCAATATTCAGGCAGTCAGATGCTGAGGGATGCATTTAGTGAAGGTAGCTGGCTTTGCAAGCTGGAAGGGCAAACTGCAGATTGATCGATGGGTGTCCCAGGCAAGAGGCTGATTCTTTGCATAACAAAGGGCCCAGGGACCTGTATGGCCAGGTGACCAAGCACTCAAGAGGAGCAGCAGCAGCAGCCAACCCCCAGACTTTCATGCCTTTTGATTGTAAGGATATCTCTCCTCAGAGGCACCCAGTTTGAGCTGTTTCTTTGTCATTAAGTTGTTGTGCCAAAATTAAATTGTTTTAATGATCTGGAAGTCTGAGACTCTGCTAAGGAAAACCTGGGGTTGAGTTTCTGAGGAAACTCAAACATTTGACTGTAAGTGTGGAGTGTGTAGCTATGAAGGGGCTTTGAGTACCAGCTCAGGTGGTGCAAGAGTGGCTGCCAGGATGGCTCCTGGATGGTCAGACAGAGAAGTTTTCTTAACATGAGAAACAAAGACAAGTATTAAATAACACTTCTCCTTCCCCTTTTCCAAGCTCAGTTTCACTGCTTCCTCCCAGACTCCTCATGCCCACTGCAGTGGGTGTGAGGGCATATGATCATTACAGAACAGTTCCTCTGTTGCTTCATCTCTCTCCCAGTTTTTCCTTCCTGGGATGTGGGCCTTCCTTGTAGGATTCCATCCTGCAGGAAAAAAAAGAGAAAAAAATCTGTTTGAGCATGTGCTCTCTGTTGACCACAGAAAATGTCCCATCTGTTCCAATGTGAGGTCCTCCAGAGGCTACAGGTTTGGGGATGGCAACATGGATGCCCAGAGCATCTCCTTCTCCTCTGTCCATGGCATTCTCTCTGCTGCGTCTCACCCAGCCTTTTTTCCACAGGTGTCCTGCAGTGGGTCTGCTGGAATGGGTTGTGTTTGGCATGAAAAGCTCCCCTGAACTTTACCCAGAAGTCATCCTGCAACCCTCTCACCCCCTGTTACCCGCCTTGTCACATACACCAGATACACCTGTGAAAGGGTCATCTACTGTTATAAATGAAAATTGCGAGTCAGCCAATTTTAAATAAAAATATGAAAAATAAAATTTATTTCGCGACCGTAGTAACAGTCTGATAGCCACCACCAAAAACGGACAGCGTATCACCCCCGGACAGTGATGCGGGTGAACGTGGAACCTGTCTTCGCTAAGACCAGATTCTCCCCGTCCACACACACTGCTTCGAAGACACAGTTCTTATACTGTTTAATTTGCCCGCGGCTAGTAGTCCTTTGTCTAAGTTTCACATATTCAAGTTGGTTTCTTTTCTCTGTCCAAGCTGCACAAAAACCTCGGCCGAGAGCGGAATCGCTGTCTTCCCGTGTTCCCGTAACCCAGGCATTCATGTCCAAGGTGCCAATGGCCCTCCAGATAGGCATCGCCCAGATTTCCCGGACCCGGGCATTCAGGGTTCGGGTGTTAATGGTCCCTTGATAGGCATCTTATCTGGTGCCATCCTTTGGGCGTAGGGTCGTTGGCCACTTCCCGTCTTGGCAGCTACACCCTCCTTCTCATGCAAATGTCCATCTGCCGCGGTTTTGCCGTGTGTCTCCAGGCTGGATTTCTTAACCTGAATGGAATGAGAGGAGAAACCCCCTTCCCCTCTTCCCTTCCCCAGGTTATTTCATTTATATTATTTGATACACCATTTATTCCCATGAATTACTACCCGTATTCCTAACATCTACCATAAAATTAACAGATGTGAAATTAAAGTCATACTTAAAATAAAGGTGGATTGAAGTTTATCAGTATATGGCATGAGGCTTACCTTAAATGAGAACTTTTAGTCCATTCCTACCTCAATCTTGAAGTACCTGTTTAGGCACCTATGTAGCCCTACTAGTTATTTAGTTTGAACATCTCCTAGTCTTATAGTTTGTACAGCTGGTTTAAAAATAAACCACAGTGAAAGATGAACCCCACACAAATACCTTGATAGCAGGTCAGAGTTACAATTTAATAAAAAATATTACCATAAATGCAGTGATACAGAAAAACTGGCTTAGACTCACCAAGTCAGAGTACAATCTCGCACCCTGTTGGTCAGGGTGGTAGTCACAGTCTGATGAAGCAGTGGTCTCAGTCCTGTTGAAGTGATGGTTGCAGTTTTGTTGAAAGCCATGGTCCTGTGAAAGGTCTGGTCCTCCTCTGGGTCTGTTTAGCAATGGTGGTGGTGCCCCAAGTCCCCAAACCCACAGATGATGAACAGTCAGATTCAGGTGGTACCTCCCTTGGGGTGGGGAGTGTCACAATGCAATGGTGTAATACTCTTGAGTCATTGCAGTGGTCCATTCTTGCTAGGACCATTGAGTCCAGGATGGCCCCTGAGCAGAGATGACCCCCTCAGGATGGGTTGTAGTTACCATGCCTGAGTTAATTGTGAAGACCATTGTGCCTTGCAGGGTTTGTCTCCTCTCCCTTATCTAACACCAGTCTGAAGGGTTGGGCACACACTGGGCAGCTGTTAAAAACGACCCACTGTTAACACTTCATCAACAGTTATGTAGATGGGAGTAGAATGCATAGCTTGGTTACACCCCATGTTGTAATCCAGGACACAGGCTCAAAACTGGTTCACAACATAGGTGAACAGGCACTATTACACATGTTTGGGTAAGGTCCTGAAGGACTAATAGTATCGATCAGTCTTTGCATTTCTGTAAGACCTTTGTAGAATTGGGTCATCTTTCTGTTTCAAAGAAATTTTTGATGGACTGTAAACATGCAGTTGGTTTTGGTTGAACTGGGATTTTTCTCCAGCACATGGTTATAATGTTTGCTGCTTGTTAGTAATTGGGATTGAAGGATGGCTTTTTGTACAAACAGGCTGATGAATACTATGCCTTCCTCTCACACCTTGTAGTCTGACATGCTAATATCAAAGATAAATAATATTGAATTACTTCAGTTAAGCCAAGACTAAATTGCAAGAGTGACTTCGAACAGAAAAGAAGAATCTATGTACATAGATTCTTCTATTCTCTTCTAAAGAAGAGAATTTTATGTACATAACTGCTGCCTTAAATGAAAGAGGTCTTACCTGGACTATCTTTTATACTTTCAGAATTACAAAATAGAGGTGTGTGTAGACAGAACACTAGATGATGAAGACTAGGTGGCTAAGAGGTAGAACTTGCTTTTTTTTTTACCTCATCGTGTAGCACAAGCAACCTCTTGTGCTCTTGCCACCTTCATAAGAATTTACTGCATTTAATGTAGCAGAAGCTAAGAGCATTGAAAAGAATTTACTGACTTGTTACTGATTTTGTTACTTGTTACTGTTATGTTACTGATTTTGTCATTTTTGTACTTTCTTCATTTGAAGCACAGACATTTAGGTTAGGATCTAAGCAGTGTATATAAGAGTATAAGCAGTGTATAAAAGAGAGAAGGAGAACATACAATTGTGATTACTGAGTTCAAGAAGATCTTGGCTTAGGTCCCAAGAGATTTTTAAAGTGAAGCAGAGGGGGCCCTTAGTCTATAAAATACATGAGAGCAAACATAACTTAAGCATTCTTGTTGCCTACCAAGTTAACTGTGCATTTTGTGTTACTTTTCTGACTACAGGGAGTTTGACAGCTCTAGTGTATCAGCATTCCATCACTCCACTGGCATTGCCCTGCAAGCTGCTCATCCCAGACAGAGGTATGCTTGTTGAAGTACAGAAGAGATATTCCCAGCCAAGTTTTTTTTCAAAGTGTCAGTGTCTGAAGGCAGGTGAATGTGTCACAAGTTAAGATCTAAGCAAAAACTCAGAAAGGAGGAAGCTGTGGTGTTGTCTTTGGTGGTAACCCTTATCCGAAGGGTGGTTGTGAGCATACTGGTACTGTGGTATTCCAGTCATAAGCATATATTCATCATGGAAATCCATGCAGTAATTTACCATGTGGGAAGACAAATGTACTTCTTAGACATGACATTATGCCAGTGTATGGTTAGATTTAACCACTCATTCAGGTCTGGATAGCAAAAGGACAAGTAGATAAAGCGTAGATGGTGTCCTGAGTGCGACACTGGCAGGAAGAGTGTAGGAACTTGCACAGGTTCAAATATTGTTCAAGTAAATAATCAAAAAGTCTATGTTGCTTCATGGGATTATGATTCTAATTTTGCTTATACTGATTTCATAAACCACTCTTAAGACAAAAATAAAATGCTCATGCTTGTCAAGTAATTAATTTGTCTTATATTCTTCCACATGAAGTTAACACTAGACACATTATTGAAATATTAAATGTTCTTGTAGTTTATGACTTTAAAGGGTTTTTTGAATCCTATAAACTTTTGTCGTAGACCATATGTTAATATACAAAAATAGCATTTGATTTATGCAAATACATCAATGAAACCATTTTAGCACAAAAATATGCTGTGGAAGATAATAACAAGAGATCTCTTGCATTTATGTGGCGAACCAGTGTGGAGGTTGGCTTGTTCTCTTTATCCCCCTCACCTAACATGGAAAAATTACTCTGTTCTTCCAGAGGTACAAGTCTGGAACATTTGCCTTGTCTTGAATAAAAATACCAGAGTGAAATTTTATTTTGGTTTTATTTTTTAATCCAATTTGATTATGCATTTTAAGATGATCTTCTGTAGTTAATGACAGGATACAGTGCCTGGAGTATTTAAAATGTTTGGATAACTGTAATTAACCATATGAATAGTGTCACATACTGTATTATGGCTCTCTTCCTCATTTGATTATATTCAAAGATGGCATGCCTCATGCTAAATGCAGCAGTAAGTGAGATCTTTTTACATGCATTTATATACCTGAAATAACATGTTGGTGGACAGTTTCTTACTACTTTTAACAATCAACTGGGAAGAAACGTTCCACTGCTGTCTTAAGGTTCAGATGGTTTTTTTTTCAACTTAAGAAGAATGTTTTGTTGTCATCCTCTGAATCAAAATGTAATTGATTTCATCACGGTACCACAAGGTCTTTTTGTATGAATGACTGTAAATTATACAAATCAAATGATATAATTAAAATCACACTAGACGAGATATTTTTGGCTGTAGTGAGGGAATACAGCTATAAGTATTGTCTTAATGTGTAATCATGTGAGTTCCTACAGCATATGCCTCTCTTATGTCTTTTATTTTCAGGAAATAAAAGTTAAGCATCCTGCTTGCAGTGCTCAAGGCAAAAAAAAAAAAAAAAAACCCGATGCAGCACAAAACCTACATAGATGATTAGAACTGCAGATAAAACGTGGTTTCATGTTTCTGGCCAAGAGTTGTCCAATAGATGAGATCACAGTTATAAGTGTAACAGTTCATACATGACTGCAGACTTTAATTTGTTGATTTAAGTCCATACAAGACATAGACAGTGTTTTCTGTTTGCAGATCCCTTGGAGGAGATAGCAGAAACTTCTCCACAAACTGCTGCAAACTCAGCTGCGGAGCTTCTCAAACAGGGTGCAGGTCTGTTAAACTTTTATCCTTGTATTTGACTGTTACCAAAGTTTGTATTTTACAGGTTGGGAGGAGCTGAAGCTTAGACTGGATTAAAGGATATGTAAAGGTAGCATTTAAATTTATTGAGCTGGGTAGAAGTGTAAAGAGCATTGTGAGGATATGTAGCAAGTTTTTTCCGTTTTCTGCAACCAGCTCCTATGTTCTGTGTTTCATTTCCTATCATGTGTCTTGTGAGAATATGAGGTGTATGTAGGTTACTTCAAGCATCGCAATTTTTAAGCAGGACAGTGCTTTCATAACGGATAAACTTTTGAGAGGATATTTTCAACCTGTGGTTGCAGAGGTTCAAGAACTATGTGTGAGGTCTGCAAAAGCCAACTAAGGAAGATGTTCAGTTAGGGTTAAGTTCTTATCATAGGGGTTAACAATACCACTGCAAAATGCTTACTGTTGCATCAATCTGAAAAAAAATATTGAAGAACAGTTCTCTTTACTTCACTTGTTGCTGCATGTTCGTAGGAAATGTCATGTATCTTTTCCACTGGATGCTTTTATGGTTTCTTATGCATAGTGCAGCACCCATTCTGGCAAGTTGAGTTGTGTTACCGCAAGCTTATTTGGTGTGATAGAAGAACCATGACCAGAGTATGTTCAAATTATGTGATGCTATGCACTGTTACTATCTGTATGGCTCTCAGACTGGGGTGTTTGCAAGAGATGCGTAGAGGTGTGGTCTGCTTCTTATCTGCTTTTTTAATGTGCAGCTGATCCAGAGAGCTCGTTAAACAGCCTATCTGAAAAAGTGTGGTGACATTCTAACTCACGTATTGGTCAATGCTCTAAGTACTCCTGCATAATCTTAAAGTTGTCCTTAGAAATGTGACCAACAGTGTTACTCTGCTGTACAGTGGGCATGTCCGGGGGATTCTGCCCATGTCCTGCCATGGTCCTTGGTTTTCAGGTTGCTATGCATTCTCCCCAGAAGCTACCCAATTAGTGCCATTAGAGCACAGGAATACACTACATTTGCCCCTTTCTTTTGAGTTTAGCCAACCACTGGATCCACAAGTAGTGTTGTAGCAAAGCATGTGTTTCTAAGGATGCTGTCTCATTGCCCTCGTGCATTTTTAGAGCACTCCTGAAGGGGCAATTGTCAAACTGGCCAGCTCTGGAGAGAGGCAGCAATCTGCTTTGACTTCAAAATTTGGAGCACCACTTCGAGTGCTGTAATTGAGCAGGCATGTGTGGCTGAGGCAATGGCAAACCTTTGTGAGGCTGTGCTGCGAGTGAGCACGTATTAACTCACTGGTTGGTGTTTGTTGTGGCCAACAGGGAAAAAAAACAGAGAAACAATTTTTGTAGAGTGCTACTTCTTAGAAAAGCTATCAAAAGGGGCATATATTGTCTTCCAAGAAATATTGGTTTCTCCTTGCTCAGACAATGCTTTTCAAAGAAAAAGAAAGAATTATTTATTCACCTGGAGCAGTAGTTAGATAAGTCTTTATGGGAGCTTTTGTATCATGGATCATTTAGGGTACTTAGTCCATTTGGTTTTAACCTGTTTTGATGTTTTTAAAAAAGGATTTGGAACCCAAATAGATAAATTAGCTATGAGAGGTTCTCAGAGGGTTTTTGTGGTTTTTTTTTGGTTTTTTTTTTTTTTTTTTTTTTTTTTTTTTTTTTTTTTTCTTTTTACCACTCGTTTTTTTTTTTTTTTTTTTTTTTTGCCTTGCTACATCAGGAGTCCCTTTGCAGTCACAGAAGCATTCAAGTTGTGGAGTTCAACACTGAAGTGCAGATTCAAAACATGTAAATTGAGTCCTTTCAAAGAAACTTTAAAGCAGATACACTTTCTCCCTGTCCTTCTATACCCACGCTTCTCTCACTCCACAAGCAAAAAAATAATGTGTTTTCCTAGAATGATTATTTTTTATAGCTCCCTGAAAAACCTAATGTGCATTTCCAGGTTCTAAGTGCTGAAGCTGGCTAGAAATCTTTGCTTCTTAGACTCTGACAATTGAAGACTAGAAATCATACAGATAAGAGGCTTTTCCCTAGAATATACCTTGCTTTATTAATCTTCCTGTTCAGCAAACAAATTTGCTGCTCAAATAAATTGCAGTTCTTAATTCTCTTTACACTGATACAGTCGAGAAACCAAGCATTCTGAGCAAAGGACATTCCCTGTCTAAAAGCAGCATTTTTAAGCTGTTGCTGATGGCACAGATGTGCTCCAAAATGTCACCTGTGAAAGACAAAAGCAGCAACATTGCAGGGCAGCTGCACTGAACAAAAGGTCTTCTTTTTGTTGTGGCTTGGAGCATAGTTTCACTAGGATTACTGTTCTGGATACCTTGTCAGGCTATGCATGATGTTTTTTAATGAGCAGTCTTTCTGTGTTTCTCATTACCTTTCCTCTCCTTTTTAAGCTGACATGTTTTCACTTTGCAACACTTTTGTAATCAATTTATTATTTGCTACAGAAGCAAAGGATACCCTGTATTGGGTAACTTCTGTTAGAACTATCACTTTGAGGGTAATCTAGATAAAATGCTTTGAAATTTCATTTGGAAACAAAACTTGAAAACAGTCTGTTGACAACAGTGCACTGTGTGGCAGAAGAGGAAGGGACTCTGATGTGTGTGGCTGTGAAAGAAGTGAAACTTACTGTTCTTGGGAAAGACCCACAGGATAGTGAAGAGCTTTAGATCTGTAGCAACCATACACAGTAATGAGGGGAGAAGAAGAGAGCTTATGGTTTGGAATGTTCATTGCAGTTTTGGATTGCTGCTCATCATCTTATGTCCTCTCTGCATGAATTTAACTGATTCAAGCAAAAGTTACTGAATTTTTCACAGCAATGCAAAAATATATTTTTGAAATTTTACACTTGCAGATCAAATAAATGAAATTTTAGGATCCCTTCTTTCACTGATGGACTCCAGAGCTTGAAGTTACTGGGCTGATCACTATGCTCTAGTCAAGCTTAGGCTTATGCACTTTTTAACTGTATGATTACTTTGTTGTTTTGAAAGCACAAGTGTCAAGCTCTATAATTTTATGTAGATAGTCATAGGAGAAATCTTAAGACAGATTACAGAATAGCTAAATAAAAAGATAAACTGTTAGATTTAATTTAATCTTTGCTTTCATAGTAATGTCGGCAAGCCAAATGAAACTGCTAAACAAATGAAATGTAATCATGGTAATTTGTATGTGTCAACTGATGGAATTGTACATTTTTTCCTGGATACCTACACAAGTGTTTTTACCAAACACAGAATCTCTTGGTGCTAGTGTTTAGCTATGGATGTGCATAATCATTCTTGCTTGTTCTTAATTTGTTTGTAAGTTTGACTTTATACCAGAGTTCCATAGTAAGCATGTGAATAATTCTGTTAATACCATATAATAGTCCATATTTCAGATGCCACTGTACTATGTGGTATTACAGAGTAGTACAATACTACTGTATATTGCCATAATAATATTAATACATACTTTCCTAGTGCTCACTGCAGGTTTGATACGAAACCATGTAAAAAAAGTAACTGATTGGTAACCTTAGAAACCAGTGAGCATCTATTTTATAGAGATATTTCAGAAGTTGCTAGTATCTCTAGAAGAGGAATAGTACTTCTAGAAGTAAGTGCATGCTGAAATAAAGAAAAGGCCTAAAAATGTATGTCAGTAATTTTTATCAGTATGGAAATTGTTGTACTTGCTCTGAAATCATTAAACATATGTAACACTATTAATGAGAATTGAAGAGAAATGAGCTTTGAAATAAGCCTCAGTTTTTTTGATGTGAAAACATTCTTGTCTTGCCAATCAAGTGAATGGTTCCCTTTGAATATAGTTTAAATATTTGAAACTGTAGAATGTGTGAATGTATACTGGAAATGTGTATTTTCTTACTGGCTGATGTATTTGAGCTTAAAAGCAAAATATCTCCATTCTTTCAGGGATGCCTTTGCTCCAGTACTACCTACAAGTGTACTCTCTGGTGTTGTCTGGTATTTATTTAAATTTCAGGATATCTATGGGTAATAATAAATACAGTCACTGGCTTTGATATAAAGGTATTAAAACCAAAGGGAGAGTAAAAGACCTATGACCTCTCAAAATCTTTCCCCTCTTTCATTACAGCTTGTAATGTTTGGTACCTGAATTCAGTAGAGATGGAGTCCCTCACAGGATACCAGGCAGTACAAAAAGCTTTGAGCCTGACGCTGATGCAAGATCCATCTCCTGTCTCAACCGTTGTCCATTTCAAGGTGTCTGCTCAGGGAATCACACTGACAGATAATCAAAGAAAGTAAGCAAATAAGGATGGGAAGGGAATATCTGGCCCTGTTAGGTGTTGGCCACTGTTGATTTGATGTTCCTAGTTACATTTTGGAGTCTCTGTCTCAGAGGATATGAGGATTATAAGAATGATGGTGGCTGTGTAAGATGGCTGTAGTACAGGAAAATATTTTTTAAAGTTGTGGACTTTATTTCCACATGGTGTATTTTACCTTTGGAAGGTCATTCTGATATGACATTTTTTATTGTTATTTCTTAGGAAAGGAATGGCTTTGCTAGCATTTGATATTGGAACTATTCTGTGAAATAATTTATCTTCATGATGTCTTTCACCAGTACCACTGAACAGAGCTGACTTAAGCAGATGATGTGTATCTCCAGGATCTGAAACAGTGTTTTGGATAGACTGTAAAAAACTGTGATAAAAAGTTAATTTATATTTACTTTTTCTAAGTGGTAGTTAGGCTACCACAAACGCTTCCAATTAAAAAAATTATAATAACAAAGGAAGGACAACAGGAATTCATTCTAGGTTAAAAAAAAAGTACCAGACTTCATTCCATGGGGCTTGCAATCATTTGTAGCAGATCACAGAACCTGTACCTTAACTGTAATGAGTAGGAGTGTGAATATTTTGAAACGTACTATGATCAAATTATTCACAATTTCCACAAAGTTGTCTGTCCCACTAAAATAATATCTAAATGGCCAGTTTTTAGAAAAAATACATTTCATACTCCTAGCTCTTAGCTTGAGAATCAGTTTTCATTTAGTTCAAAAAACTTTATGTTAGTGTTTTTAACATGTATTTATTGGGTTGGAGTAGTTCAGGTGGATTTCAAAGTCACTCAAAGATAGCAAAAAATATTGTCTGTATTAAATTAAGACTAAATACAATTTATTTTTTGGATTAGTTTATTGTTTAGAATTCTAAGCATCTTTACTGTTCTGAGATTTGTTTTGTTTCTTTGTATCCAGACTCTTTTTTCGGCGACATTATTCCGTCAACACCGTTATTTTCTGTGCTTTGGATCCACAGGACAGAAAGTAAGTATGACAAGCAGTCTTTTTAATATGTTATTTGCATTGTCCTACCAAAAAACCCTAACAAACAAACTAAAACTAACATTTTTATTTCTCCATTCTATGTTTTTGTACTGCATTCTTAATGGACAAGGTGGGTGAAACATGGCCTTTCTGCAAAGTAAGTAGTCTCTTTTAATTGAATGTTTTAGGAATATCATTAAAGTGATCAGTTTCTTGGTGTTCTAAATTACTTTTGTCTGAGATGTGGAAGGGAAAGCATCTGTTCAGAGACAAAAGTCTCTCAGCCCTCTGTAATTAGACATTGGTTACTTCATCTACACCTCTGCAAATTGGGGCCTAATTATGTGTTGGGTGGGGGTGAGAAGTCTGGAGCCAGAGCTAGCTAGCATGGTTTATTTAGACTGCAGGTCTGTGGTTTCAGGCGTTGGAGATATTTGCTCTCTGTTTTGTGTTCCACCTGTCCAGCAAGACTTAACACAAGCTTTTCTCACTTAGACTCATAGCTTTAAAAAAAATGCCTCTCCTAGGACATAGATGAAAACACTCCTAGTAATATTAGCTTATGGCATAAATACATGATTTCCTGTGGATTGCAAAGTGTTTTCTGCTGAAGGCAAACGTTGTTGTCACACTTTAATCAAAAGAAATAACTTAAACAGAGAGGCTCAGCACTTGTTTCTGGAAAGGAAGAGGAATAGATGGCTTAAATCCTTTTTCCAGTACTCTGTCCACTAAGATGTGTGGCCCTCAAAATCCTCTCTTTGGGCAATCCCTGACACACCACAACACACCACATGCCCCCCCAAACTAGGTTAGAGAACAGCAGTATCGAATCAGATTAAATATATCTCCAGGGTTAGCAGCATGTCTCTGACAGCGAACAGTACAGGATGCCATATGGACAGAGTAGAAGGAAGGGGACAGTCTGCTTCCCTGATTATCTCCTGAGCTGGCTGGTCCATCTGGACCACTGTGTTTAGCAGCCACATGGAAGCTTATCCATCAGAACAGAGAAGTCTGCTATGTGTGCTTGGTTTCTGCAGTATCTTTTCTATTTTATGAAGTGAGGCAATGCCTATCTGTCAGTTCCCTGACATACTTTGATTGCTGCCCTTGCAGAGTGTTTGGGTTCGTTGCCAGGAAGCAAGGCAGTGCCACAGACAACGTATGCCACCTCTTTGCAGAGCACGATCCAGAACAGCCGGCCAGTGCCATTGTGAACTTTGTATCAAAGGTCATGATTGGATCCCAAAAGAAGATCTGATGCCTTTCCATCCTTGATTCAGAACTCTTCACTGACTTCATGGAAGGAAATCACTGTGAGAGGGAGAAAGGTTATTCAGCAACAATGTCTGAATATTATCATTCCCAATAAGGAAAGTAGAGAATGATCTGTGTATTCTGTTTGTGAGAGCTCAGGCTTTTACTTCAAGAAGCCTCACAAAGCATTATTTCTTTGTTTTTATATCAGAGGACAAAACAAAAGAAGCTGGGTGCCACCCTAAACCACATAGCCCTTACCTGAATGAAGTGTAAATGGAGAACTTTTCTCCTGATGGGTTTCTAATGTATCTTCATATGCTGTTTCTCATAGTTTATTGGAGCAGAAATACTTAGTAGATTGCACTCCTTTTTTGTTCAGGAAGTGTTTTGTAAAACCTCCACAAAGGCACTTGCCATGGTTACATCAATGGTAGTTATAGGCCTTGCAAACATGCTTTTAGGAGAATGATCATCTGAGGGAAACTATTTGCTCTTCCCTATGTCTTTGTGATCAGTGATGAGAACTGAATGGAGAAAGGGGAAGATGTATGTGAAGAGAATGTTTGTGCAAGTTGTTTTATGGTAAGAAAGGAGCGGCAGTTTTGAATATTCAGGAAGATTGCTCTGTATTTAGTGTTAAGAAGGCTGAGCTGTTTTAGTTTGATAATTTGTCAATAGAGCAGAAGTGGCAGAAGAAAAAGAGGTGTGAAAATCTTTTCTATAATTAGGGTTTTTTTGTTATTTTTTTAATACAGAGAACTAAGCAGGGAAGATTAAGCATTTTAGTTATTGCAGGATAAAAATGAGGGAAAAGCAAAGAGGAAGATTGTATAATCTTTGCATTTTTAACAGTGACAGATTATTTATAGTGGATCTCAGATCTTGGTATGTCAGAAAGATAATTCTTAAAGACCACTGTTGAGCTTTACCTTTAGCACTATTTTGTCTAAGTAAATATGTATGTAGCCTCTGCCTTTCTAGAGACAATAGTCTGATATTTTGTCTTTTGTCTTACAGTGACAAGACACTTCCCATTTTCTGCCTCTGCAGTACTGTTTTATTCCCCTACATAATAAGTAATTATATTTACGGACTCTTCTGCCCCATTATTTTGCTGGAGTTCTGAGGATTATTTTACCTTTTGATTTTTCCATATATAGGAACTATATTTCATATGTTATTCCTTGAGTTAGGGAATCTGAAAGTGAATGGAATTTATTTTGTTATTTCATCCCATTTCTTGAGAGCATTTATGTTGTGATTTCTACATCCGTCACACTTGTACATATCTCATTATCATTCTTAACACATTGATATTTGAAATGCATAAGAGAGTGCTATTTAGCTTTATAGAAAATTGATGCAGTAGGTTACAGTGGAAGCCTGCACATAAGCCACTGGGATCTCCTGTGTAGTTCCCATTCACTCAAAAAGAGCAGTACTAGACCTGTATATGAGAATTCATAATGCAACTTTAGTGTGGCAAGTGCTGAAAAATTTCATTGCTTCCATTTCTTTCATGTGTAGCTGTCAACATTATATTAATAACCTGAGGAATAAAATAACATTCTGTATTTTGCATGTTGATAGATGAGCCACTTTATCCACTTGTACATTTTAATCCTTTTATCCACCAATTTGATCTACATTTGTCCTGTATAAAATACGGGGGTTTTTTAACAGATCTCTTTGTATTTCCTTAAGTATTAGGACCGTGTTAAACCTTATTCAGTGACCATAGCTGAAGTCTTACCAAATTATTTGTGTAACTACCAATTTTGTGTAAATAACTTTATGTTTTTTAAGAGGAAGGTGGTGAGGAAGAAAGAGAGAGAAGAAATATTTGAAGTTTAATGTATTTGCACCAGAAAGTGGTTTATTAGTAGCAGTAGGCATTGGATATCTATAGGAGGGTGAAGCAATCCAAAGTGCAGAATTCAATGGCTACCATTGAAGCAACAAAGACAAGTACCTTTGATTAGAAACATATAATTATTTTCTTTTGGCACAGAGGTATACTACTTAAACAATGTTTATGTACCATCCAAAAAAAAAAAAGAATGCAGTTCTTACATCTAGGAGCTTTGCTCCTTTTATAAAATGTGAGAACAAGTTTTCTTTTAAGATTCTTTTGGTGTACAAAGATTCCAGTTGACTAATCTCATCAACCTGTTGGAGCCCACAGAAATTCTTCAGCTGACATCTCAAGTAGATTTAAGTCTCAAGTAGATTTTAATCTGATGTGTCATAAGAATTGAAATAAGGAGGATTTTTTAAAGTATATTTTTTCACTTATGTAGATAATAAATTTTAGTGTGTCTTCTTAGACACTAAGTGTTGGCCTTTGGGCTGAAAGTAAAGTGGCTTTTTTTCCCCGTGTATTGTCATTTCCATTCAGGACCTTATTTTTTATTCCTTGTGCTTTCTCAAGGTCTGCTGAATTCAAAAGCATGAGGGATTGCATGCTGACACTCCTGGTGGTATTTTCTGGGAGTTTAGCTCTACTTGCTAAGTGGGAAAAAAGAAGTTACCCTGTTTCTAAGGGAGATTTTCTATTTTGCATTCTTTTGGATGGTATATTGCCATGTGCATTTGCTTTTTAATGAATTTTAAAATGGACAAAGCAAGATAGTTCAGTATGTACCATTATGTAGTCTGTGTAGAAAAAAATTCATGGAACTTATATGTTCATGGCAAATATAAGACTAACCTTTATATAGCACTTTCTTTCAAGATTTTTGGTAGATGTGTATATGCAATTTTATAACTAATGGCAGCAAGTTGACACATACATTTAACCAGACTCCTGTTAATGTGGTTCATAAATACACCATTATAATCATAAAGTGTTAAACTACAAAAATGCTAAAAGCCACATTTTTAATTAACGGTTTCACTGTACCAAATACTGTCATTAAATATTTAATATTTCTTTCTTGGTTTTTCCTACTAGTGAAAATTTTCTTTTTTTTTTTTTTTTTTCTTGACACTATAAAGAAGCATCTAAAGTTCTTTAGTATATCAATGAATGTTCTATAAGTTCTTTGTATAGTCATTTTCTCTGATCTTCAGGTATTGCCTCTTTCAGATTATAATAAAATTACAAATGTGAAATTCCACCACACACAATGTCACAGGGCAGTCTGTTCTGAATGAAAGTTACCTTCTGGCATTTGAAATCAGCTAATAAGCAAAACCTTCTTCATGAATTAAGAATAATGTGGGTGGTAGGGTTTAGTTGTAAGAAATGTTTGAGATTTCCTTCAAGGACTTCAGATGAGCCTGTGTTAGTGGTTCAAGTCAGTTGAAGCATATGATTTTCCTAGTTAATTTGTGGTTATAATGGTATAAAAGTATATTGTTTGCATTGCCTATTTCAGTGTAAGAAGGAAGAATATGATACCATCCTCTGAGATGTTGTAGCCATTTAACTTTGCCTCCAACGTGCTTACGCTGGAAAACCTTCCAGAGGGGGCTGAGCAATTTAACCCTTGGCTGAAACAGATAAAAAATCAGTGCATCAGCCAGACAGTGAAGGTTGAGTTATATGCATGCTTTATCAGGGTTGTTTCTGAGACTGATAAACTCTGGTATGTCATGCTTATGCCTTTTCTGTGAGTGTCTTGGTTTGAAAAGACAGGTATTTGCTGAAGAAGGCAGGAACCTCCCCTGAAATGGAAAACATAAACCCCCTCACTTCAAATTATTATAATTTTGAAATTAAGGGGCTCTCAGGCAAAGATATGGGAGCAGGAATAACAGTTCTTTATTAGGGAAGAAAATAAAAATATAAAAAAATGCAGTAATACAAAACACCACTGACAGAGTCAGAATACGACCTGCATACTGTTGGTCAGGGTGTTGGTAGCAACCTGATTGAATGGTGGCTGCAGTCCTCCTGCAGTGACAGATGTGGTTCCATTGAAGCAGTGATCCTGTAGAAGGGTGTAGTTTTCCTCTGAAGATCCAGTAGTAGTATAGATGGACCTGGTCTTCCTCTGGGAATCTAGTGGAAAAGAAAGCTGCTCCTTTGGGAATCCAGGGGAAAAGGCTGCCCGTGGTGTTCCAAATACCAGATTACATCTAGGTAGGAGTGCTTGGCTCCTCCCTCTGGGCAGTGCATCTCACAATGGGATGATGTAATTTTTTCAGTGAGACTCAATGGCCCATTAACAGAAGATATTTCCCCGGAGGGAGGATTGGTTGTGCAAGAGATAAAAAAAACCTACCCAATTAACAGAAGATAACTGCCACACCTCTAACAGATGATAATAGAATACACACCTCCGCCCACATCTTGCCACCCAGGACAGTGAGGCATACACTGGCAGGAATTTTTCATTCAGAGTGCTTGACTGTCATTCATCAGTACAGGTGATTGTGAGGTTTATGCATAGTTGTAAAGTCACATTTATCCATTAAAAGTGTTGGTCTTTTATTAGAATGAATTATAATGTGGAACAGATGACAAGGATGCAATAGTAAAATGATCTTCTGTGTCAAGAGTCCAGTCTCTTCTGTTAAACTCTTGTCCTTGAACCTGGATGCCATTGTGTATGTGTGCTGCTGTTAGGTGCATTTTAAGGCTGCTCTGGATTCTGCTCCAGTGGAAGAAAATCTGCTTTCAGGACTCATCCTAGATATTTTTACAACTAGTTTATATGCAGTTGTTCTTATACCAGAGTTCCCTTAGTATGAATAACTATTCCCTCCTTGAGATATTTATAGCAGGAGATCTGCTCCCCCTTGTGTCCCTCAGTCTTCTTTTGGCAAGGCTAAACAAGTCAGCACTTGGCCTTTATGTGCTTTTGTGTTTGAAAGGCTGTTTTTTGTCAGTTATGTAATTTCTTTGGAGAGACCGTTAAGTATACAGTCAGACACCATAAAAGGAGCAGAAGCTGCTACCTTGTAATTTTTTAAATGTTTGTATTAGAAAACTCTTGGAACAAGAACACTTGGCCTATGAGATAGGCAGAGTAAATCTCTCATCTGCTTCTGCTGTTGATACCTAGAATAAAGATTACAGTAATGTAAACTGTATCAGGTGGTGTGGACGAAGGAAATTACAAGGGCATATAGCTGAAGAAGTTTTTAAAAGCCAAAGCTGGAAACAGGAAGCTTGCAGGAGACCTAGCACATCTGGCAAACTACCAAGAGGGCAATGGGGAGCTTTTTAGAGAATTAAAGGATCTTGCTGAATAACTGAAAAGGGATTTGCATCTCATATCACAACGGATATCAAACCGTAACTATTCCCTTTCTTTGAAGACATGTAGTGTCTCACAACATACAAATGTTTGGACCAGTTTTAATGTTTTATTATTTGCAGAATCACAGGGTGGTTGAGGGTGGAAGGGACCTAAGTAGATCATCTAGTCCAACTCTGTTGCTTAAAGAGGGACATCTAGAGCCATTTGTCCAACAGCTTAAATTCACCAGGGGTAGAATTCCAGTCTCCCTGGTCAATCAGTGTCTTCTTAGTCACCCTTACAGCGTTTCTTAATATTCAGAGGTAATCTCCTAAGTTTCAGTTTGTGCAAATCACCTCTTGTCCTGTTAAGGAGCCCCACTGGAAAGAGCCTGGCACTCTCCCTGTATTTATACACATTGATGAGCTCCCCCGAGCCTTCTTTGCCAGGCTGCACAGCTTCCACAGCCTCAGTTTTGTGTCAACAAACTTACTGAGGATACATTCTGCCTAATCATCCATCCAGACAATCGATTAACATAGTATAAAGGACCTGACCCACTATGGACCCCTGGGGTAGACCAGTAGTTACTGGCCTCCAATTAGACCTTGCACTGCTCATCAGCAGTGCCCAGCTATGCAGGCAGTTTTCAATCCACTTTACAGTCTGCCCATCTAGCTACATCAACAGCTTGTCTGTGACGGTGTTATCTGAGACAGTGTCAAAGGCCATACTGAAGTCCAAGAAGACGGTATCTACTGGTTTCCCTTGAGCTAAGGCAGTCATTTCATCACAGAAGGTAGATCAGTGATGACTTCCCCTTAAAGAAGCCATGCTGACTCCATGGAGGCGGACAGACGGTTGGAGTACCTCCCCTATGAAGACAGGCTGCGTGACTCTGGATGGTTTGTCCTAATAAAGTGAAGGCTCCAGGGAGACCACAGCCTTCCAGTACTTAACGAAGGCTTGCAGCAAAGATGAGAAAGGACTCTTTATCAGGCAGTGTAGTGATCAGATGATGGGTAGTGGAGTAATGGTTTTAAACAGAAAGAGGGGTAAGTTTAGAAGAGGAAATTCTTTGAGTCATAGGGTGGTGAGGCACTGGAACAGGTTGTCCAGAGACGGTGTGGATGCCCCATCCCTGGAAGTGTTCAAGGCTAGGTTGGATTGGGCTTTAAGCAACCTGATCTAGTGAAAGGTCTTCCTGCCCTTGTAAAGATCTTCAGAGTTTTTCTCCAGCTCAAAACCATTCTATGATCTATGATTCTGTGGCCCACAAACAAGTGGTGCTTTGCCTTGTGAAGATTTCTTCTCTAGGTACACAATTTTGGCAGTGTTTTATGGAAGGTGTTCTGGGTTGCAGCTAACCACTAGTGTCTTTACAATAAGATAAACAGTGTTTACAAATGGATTCACCTCAGATTTCTGCGGGATCTTTTAAAAAAACTAAGTCTTTAAAATCATTAAAATATATTTTCATAATTGTAAAAATCTTCTAATGTCTTTGGTAGTGTTATTTGAAGAGTTGTTTAAAAAGCAGAACTAGCTTTTTATATAACAATGACTTATTTTCTGTTACATACTGTCTTCAAATTTTGTTTTAAATATCTACAACTCTTTGTATCCAGTCTAATTAAATCTGATTTTTGGATTCTTTTCCTGTTGCCACCTGTATTATAAACAAGTCATGATTTGTTTGTAAAGCAGATGGCAAGTATCAAAGAAGATACAGAAAAACTAACTTGGATGAAATGCTCCATGGATGGGGGATCAAAATGTGGGATGGAATTGGGCCAGGAGACCCGTATGCTTGTGTTTACTCTAGTAGAATAATCCAGCTTTAAAAATAAACAGCACTATGTTGATAGAAGTACTAGTTTCAAGCCTTTCTGTTTGCAAGCTAATGTGAAACTCCCACTAAAGCACATGGTAATTCTTTATACCTAAAGTATGCAAGTGATGAGAGGAGGCCCTCAGATTTCAGCAGGAAGCTTCACAGCACACAGATTTCTCCCTGCATATGAAAACAGTTCAAATGCGTTCGTATAACTTAGTTGTACAGTAAACTTGGAGTCACATTCTCATGTAAAAGCATGTTTTGCTCCAAGTGACAAAAAGACAACAACCCCTAAAAGCAACTGCTAGATTAAATAATTTTCCTTGTTGGAGCACTCAACTTTTAACCACGTCAGTCTCTTTCCATAACAAGTACCTGGTACCAGGTATTTGAAATAGCACTTAGAAGTCTGTTAAGGATTTTTATGAGGAAATGTGGCTTAACATGTATCAGTATGTTCTGTCACAAGGCAGTTAGGAAAAAATCCCTAAAGGTGGTATTGATCATGTAGTGGCATAACTACAATATATGGTATCTACATGTGCTGAAACCTGTATGTAAATTTGTTCCTGTCAAATATATATTTGTTCTCATGCCAACTGAAGAACATCTAGATTTGATATTTTTTCTGTATTCTTACATGGGACCCATCCATACCTGTTTCTCAGCAGAAATGAAATAAACGTTTTAATCTCGTCAGTGGTAACATTTAGTCACTTTTCACTGTAACTTAAAACTTTTATGCCTCATTTTGTTAGAATAACATGCTAAATAGCGCAGAATTTTGCTTGCTCCTACCTCTGATACATTTGTTAGGTGTGGAATACTTCCCAGCCTAAACCTTAGTCCAGTTCATTGAGTGGCATGCAGTCTGAGTATACATTTTCCTTTGTGCACTATCACACAATGTATTGGATTTGCATGGCCTGGTTTTTGGTAGCAGGGGGCCCACAGAGGTGGCTTCTGTGACAAGATGCAAGAAGCTTTCACCATATCCAGCAGAGCCAATCCCTGATGGCTCTGAACATGGACATGCTGCTGGCCAAATCTGAGCTAATTAGAAAGGTTGGTAATGTCTCTGTGGTAACATATTTAAGAAGAAAATCAAAAAGTGAGGACATAGTTATTTCTAGCCAGAGATGCCAATATTATTGGAGTGTACCAATATTACTGACAGGACTGTCTTGGTCTGTCTGGTCTCGGTTGCTGACCGAATAGCGGCACCTGTGGTGTTTTCTCCCCAGAGACGCTATTCCATACCTGTGCTTGCAGCTGAGCACGTGGAGACAAGTCCAGGCATGCCCCGAGCTCCAGTGTTTGCGGGCTGGAGCTTGCTTTGAGGGGGTCACTCCTCTGGCCTTCCTGAGCTGGAGGTTCCTTTAAGGCGAGGATCCCGATGGAGAGCTTTCAATTCAGAGTTTTTATTTGGTGGTACAGTCTCTGAATCTTGCAATAACTCCAATGAACTCTCTAACAGAACTCTTCCACCAGAATCCCAACCGTGTGGTCTGCTCGTCCTTTTACCTGGGGAGAGGGGCAGGGTAGGGGACCCAGGGAGCACCAACCAGGTACAGGGGGAGGGGGTCTCAGGTGAGAGGGACACCTGGGTGGGCCAATGGCCCTCCAAGGGGTGGAGAGCATCCTTTGAACCTGCCAATTGCTCGAAGCTCTCCTTGGAATTTCTGGATTGATAGACAGTGCCCAGCAAGTGTAAAGGGTGGGGAAAGGAAGGGTGATTACAACCCACCTGGGGAAGGAGATTTCAGGGAGAACCCAGGGAAACTGAGGCAAATCCTGACAGCACACCGCAACACACAAAAGATTTTTAAAGTACTGTGTTCACAATAAGGCTATCTAAGTGTGTATGTACGAGGGGCAGGGTAGGGGACCCAGGGAGCACCAACCAGGTACAGGGGGAGGGGGTCTCAGGTGAGAGGGACACCTGGGTGGGCCAATGGCCCTCCAAGGGGTGGAGAGCATCCTTTGAACCTGCCAATTGCTCGAAGCTCTCCTTGGAATTTCTGGATTGATAGACAGTGCCCAGCAAGTGTAAAGGGTGGGGAAAGGAAGGGTGATTACAACCCACCTGGGGAAGGAGATTTCAGGGAGAACCCAGGGAAACTGAGGCAAATCCTGACAGCACACCGCAACACACAAAAGATTTTTAAAGTACTGTGTTCACAATAAGGCTATCTAAGTGTGTATGTACTTTCAGACTCAGGCAAGATGTTGCTGAGATATAATAGGATTTTTAGAAACTACTGGAAAGATAAAAAAATCCTGCATGAGTTTGAAATCATAGAACCATTAAAAGAAAAACAATGTAAAATATTTGACAAGACTTAATTGTTTTTGTTTAGGGGAGGTGATTAATCATTTATGAAATGGTAGATGCTTGCATGGAAAAATCCAATCTCAAGTTTTTGTCTTTAAACCAGACAAGTGGTTGTTGGCAAATACCTGTGAACATTAATACTCTGGTAAATTTGTGAATTGTGATTTCTGATGTGGGTAAAGTTGTAGGGGTGCATATAAAAAAAAATCATTACTTTGAACCTATTCCTCCTATATTTAATTGCAGTAGTTGAGGTTGATTTAGTATCTCTGGACATGTATCTCTGCTTTTGTGTGTTTGTGTTCCAGAGCTGGCTTTTGTGTACTTAAACCTGTGTGCTCTTATAGCCATGTAGAATCTTGTCCACTGTGCTCAAGGTCCTTTTGGCTGCCTGAGAAAGGAAGAGCAACATGCCTAAAGAGGAAGGTAGTAGTATGGTATGCTCATAAAAAATTGAGCCTTGGAAAAAAGGAGGCTGCAGAACTAGATCTAGGGTTTTTGGAAAGTGGGATATTGTGAACAGGGAGAATAAGTGGGAATTTAATTAATTTTTTTTTTTCTTAATAAGTATTTCTACTCTAGTTAAAATATAGGTGGTTGAGACTTTAATTTGCCTTACATTTAGGTTTACATAAGGGAAGTAATAGAGTTAAAAATTGAAAAGTGGAAGATCTAGACAAAACCAGGTCATTAAGGAAAATGTGAAATCCTTTCCCTCTTAACAAAAAATGCTGACCTTGAGAAATAAAAAATTGCAAAGAATACTCAAGAAATCAGGAAAGATGTCCCAAAGGTTGTGTTGTGGTTTTGGGGGTTCTTGGGTGCTAGACATCCAGAAGTTCTTCAGGGGTCAAAACATGCTTATTTTTAAAACTTTTAGCTCAGCTGCCCATGTAATTAGCCATCTATGAGAATACAAGGCAAAGTGTGGTGAAAAAAAAACTCAGTAGAAATCCTGGTTTTTTTTACCTTTTTGGCTACTCCTGATCTGACCTCTTGCCACCTGATGGAATGATATAGACACAAAGCTGTAGTGATGCAGCTCACAGTAGCACAGCCCTATGGAGGTTTCCTAAGCAGCTCTTTGGGAGCTGTTACTCTGTTTTTCTACTTCTTGGTTTGCACCTGTTTGCGATGGACACCAAAGCAGCACAACAGGCAGCAGCAGGTCCAGGAGAAGGAACACATGGAGAAGGCAGAGCTTGTCTGAATGGAGGTTGTTCTCCCCCAGCTGATCTTGGACCTTCTGATGGGCGTTGGCAATGCAAGCAGTGACAATCCCACATAGCCACTCTCACTCTCCTGCAGTGGGATGGGGGAGAGATTTGGAAGAATGAAAGTGGGAAAATTCATAGGTTGAGTTGATAAAGACAGGTTAGTAGGTAAAGCAATAGCTGCATGAACAAGCAAAGCTAAACAAAGAATTGGTTCAGTATTTCACATGGTAAGGCTGTTCTTCAGACAAGTTGTGCAGCTGTGGGATGAGTGAGTTCATGGGTGAAGATCTTGCTGAAGGGCAGAACTTAAGGGTTGCGGTAAACAGGGTCACATCTGGCTGGTGACTGGTTACCAGTTGTGTTTCTCAGGGTTCCCTTTCAGGGCTGGTTCTGTTCAATATATTTCTCAATGATGTGGAAGCAGACTTGACTGCACCATTAGAAGTTTGCTGATGATTCCAAACTGGGAAGTGCTGCTGGTGCTCCTGAGGGACAAGATGGCTTGCAGAGGGATCTGGGTAGCTTGGAGCATTGGACAGTGACTAAAGGGCTTAAATTTAACAAGTCTAAATGCACCTAGGATGGAGTAGCACTTGACACAGGTCTAAACTGGGTGAGGAGTGGCTGGAGAGCTGCCTTGCAGGAAGGGGGCTAAGATTACTGATTGGCAGCATCAATATCATGCTGCAGTGTGAGCCTGGGCAGCCAAGAGGGCAAACCATATCCTGGCATGCATCAAACACAGCCAGTCCAAAGAGGTGATTATCCTGCTGTATTCACTGTTGGCACAGCCGCACAGTTGGGTATCATGTGAGACCCACCATGTAAAAAAGATGTGAAGGTTGTTGAATACATCTGGAAGAGGGCAACAAAGCTGGGGAAGAGACTGGAAGATATTTTCTCTGAGAAGCAGCTAAGGACACTGGGCTTATGTAGTTTGGAGAGGAGGAAGCTCAGGGTTGACTACAGTGCTCTCTGCATCTTCCTTAGGAGGGGTAGTGGAGACGTGTGGTGGCCAACAAGTGGCCTGGAGGCCTCACAGTTACAGATAACCCTAATTATATAACTGAACTAGTCTAGACCATTAGGGAACCAGTTTAGGCCATTAGGGGCACAGACAGCTATTGGCCAGTAAGCCAGGTGGTGATGAAATTCAACCAATCGGGACCAATTGTGTGAACTTTCTAAAACTATATAAAAGGAACTCAATAAAAGTTGACTGTTGTAGCATGAACCTCAAATGTTTTGTTGTGTGACTGTCTTGATTGTGACAAGGGGTGATACCCGATGTGATTGGTAATAGCCAGGCCATGGGGATAGCGGCGGAGATGGAACCCCAGTGGAGGAGGGCAGCCAGGAAGAGCTGCCCACAGTGGGGTTTGCTGCAAAGGTCCAGACTGTGTAAATAGAAAAAGCCACTGCGGACATGGGGACACAAGTTTCCACTGAAAAAAATGCCATGGTATTGGTGTGGACCCTCTTTTTATGCAAACGGGGGATAAAATACGTATACGAACAGGCTCTACAAGGCTTGTCGGGGCTCGAGAAGCCTGGGGGACACCGTTGCAGACAGCGCCACTGTCAGCACCTGAGGAGCTGGAGGACCCTCCTAGCTGTGAGCGGCCTTGAGAACCAGAGGACTGGAGCCACGCGCCACCAAGAGCCATGCCGGAGCGGGCGACGAGTCACATCGTCCAGCAACCACCATCTGCAGCCAGAGCCCAACACAGCTCTGAACCGGTTCTGAACCAACCATGGCTGCGCCGAGAGTCACTATCTTGGAGGGGCCCCAAGCAGCCACCCCTGCCCTGGGACTGGGGAACGGGGCATGGGCAAAGTAGCCGTGGGGAGTGGCGGGCGGCACCTTCCTGGGTGCTGCAGCCTGCCATGACCTGCTTGCCTGTGGTGGTGCGGGTGCACGATGCGCAGAGCAGACACAGAGTTATTTACCGAGTTGAAATGCATTGAGAAAGGCTCCTGTGGTGAGGTCTTCCAAAGAATTGATAATCAGACACAGCAAGGCAAGTGATTACCATAGAAATTCTTAGCCAGGAAGTTTCCAGCAGTAGAAAGATGCAACAACAACCAACAGCTTGCTAGATTTTGAAATGTTTGGCATTATGGAATTTAAGGACCATATCTGTGAGTTGTTAAATATTACTGATGTTTGCCAAGTCTTTTTTGATATTGATGTAAACTTTGAATTAACAAAAACTACTTAGATTTGATTACGACTTACACAACTCTAATGAAAGTCTGCTTTATTAAACGTGAAATTATTTTGCAGCATTTAACTATGCACAGGAATGACTTTTGAAGATTCTGGTGTTTAATTCTGCTAACTGGTTTTACTATTTACCCACTTAGAAATAAGCTAAAGGTTTTTAAGTGTGCCTTTTTGGAACTGGTGTAAGATCATGTCAGCTACAGATTCCAGAGAGGGATGTTGTTATCTGTACTGATGATGCATTTGCAAAATTTAGTAATACTTGACAAAATTGAAATAAAAATCTGAACGTCACCTTGTCTGTTAAGTGTGTATTTTTACTAAGCTTTAAACTAGATGCCGGGCACACATAGGGATCCACCCATATTATTTTACGTTAGTTGTGTACATTCCTTTGATTATTTGTAAGTTATTTATGTTAAGAAACTTTTTCAGTAGATATTAATAGAGGTTTGTTTTTAAGATATGATAGGGAAAACCTCCCAGCCAAGGTCTTGGCTCTGGCCAAGCCATGGCCCTAGCTGGCAGAGGAAGTATGCCATCAAACCCAGGTGTTTCCATCCTAAGAATGAAATCAAGTCACTTAGAATTGTAAATTTGTTCTTATAAAAGCTGGACCCCATTTCTCAAGGTAGGCTTGGAGGCCTTGCCAGGGAGGGGCTTTCCAAATCCCTGCTAGGAAAAGGGGCTCTGCAGCTATTGCAGACCCTGGGTGATGGTAAACATTTAGGCAGTTGTATTTTTGTTCAGTGGTGCTTATTATTTTGTTGAATGTATTGTTTTACTGTTCATAATGGGATAGGTGCGTCTTGTTCCTGAACACCCTTCTGAATTTAACAGGTTGAATTATGTTGATTGAATTATTAAGGCTGAGAACAGAAGTGGGTACTAACAACCTGAATGCATCTAAGTGGCACTATGTACAAGTACGTATTATGACTGACTGGTGCTCACCAGGTCAGGGCCTGCATGAACATTGAAACCTTTTAAATGACTCTATTTAAAAAACTATTGACCTCCAGACTGACAGCCAGCATTCATCTTGGGTGTAAGTTTAAGGCTTCTTAAAGGATTAACCAATGATACCATAATCCACTGAATTTTTGATCAGTGAGGCTGACTGTGGATACTGAGAGTCTGGTCAGAGAAAGAGTCAGATAAACTTTCCCAGACATTCCTCTGGGAAGTTTTGAGAAAACTTCAGAGAAAGAATTAAAACAATCCTGCAGCTGGTGTTTTGAATGTGCTGTTTACTTTTAAGAGGTGCAAGAAGGGTGTTGTTGCTAACGAGCCAATGTTGCGAGGGGTGTTGATTAGGGACCAATCAGGTCCACCTTTATCGTAACTATCTATAAAAAGAATGTGTGGTTTCTAATAAACTGCATTTTGCCTTCTGAGACTTTGGAGTCTACGTGTCGTTTTATTCATCCGTCCTCAATACAGCAGCGACATCTGGTGGACCCCGGATGTGACTGCAGCCAAGACTGAAGAACCACGGGTCTGGGGGACCCCCTCGTTCTCTGCAGCCGACACTGACGAACAAGGAGTCCGGTAATCTCCGACGTTCCTTGCAGCCAAGACTGGAGACTCGCAGTTGCCCCGTCCTCCAAGATGAGAGGTACGGTGCCTTTTCCCCGTGCCTCCTAAGAGGGGGCAGGTCTTTTCTGACCGTAGGTAGTGGAGACAGCTTAGCCGACTAGGATGGGTGTCCGGAGAGTTTGTGCTCCGGACCGTTTGCTTAGACAGACTGCTGGGAAGAGATTCCCTTCAAGATGGGGAATCAAACCTCTACAGAGGAACAAATCGTGCTTTCTGTGTGGAAGGACGCATTGCCGTGCATGGAAGTTGCTGTATTGGATCACTCCATGCACGCCCTGCTTTGCTGGGCAAAGGCTCATGGATTTTCAGTGTACGCTGGGACTGCTTTTAGTTTAGACACTTGGCAATCGCTAGGAGCCCGGCTGTGGCAAGAAATGTCCAGTGGAGATAAGGACACATTTGAATTAGCTGTTACACGGGGCACTCTTTAAAGCGCTACAAAACAGGACACCCGGGGCGGGCGAACCGGATGTGGCCGACTCAGAGGGGGTGGACGATCCGTCTCTGGACAGTGATGTGCCGGAAGGCGAGGAGGCTGAGGGGGCTGCTGGCGGCTTTCCTTCGGCTCCGCCCGGACCCCTGAGGGACACAGAAGCTGCTCGTAAAATATATCCCTCACCGCGAGATTACGTCCCCCCGATATATCCCTCTTCCCATGATTATATAATGCCAACGTATCCGTCACCGGTCACGCAGCTTACGAGGGCTTCGTTACCCGAGCCTCAGCCAGAAATTTCTGGGCGTCCTCCTCCATTCGCCCCGCCACCGCCTCTCCCGGCACCACAAGCAGCAGCAGCCGAGCCTTTGCGGCACCCAGCTTCGTTTCCCGCCCTGCCGCCTCCTCTCTCTGCGTCTCAAGCAGCGGCGGCGGAGCCTTTGCAGCAGACAGCTTCGTTCCTCCCGCCGGCGCCTCCTCTCTTCACGCCATAAGCGGCAGAAGGGGTGGCTCCACTGCAGCCAGCACCATTTCCCGCGCCTGCCCCTCCCTCCTCCGCACTGCAAGCAGAGGCGGGGGTGGCTCCGCTGCAGACAGGTGGCCCACCTGGAGCCGTTGTCCCCTCCCGTTCCAATCTGCAGGGTCGGCGCAAGCGTCTGTACTACCCTCCTCCCTCTGCCGCGAGCGGAACTCTGGGCGCCATGCCTTCTGTTTCCGCTGTATAGGTGCCACCGCCCACAGCGCCCACCACGGCTACCCCATCCGCCTCAGCGTCTCAAGCCGGCCCGCTCTCTTCCGCTTCCTCCAAGCTGTCCCACGTGCTGCTGCCCCGGGATGTGACACGGATGAAAGCCGACAGTTTGTCGCGCAGCGGGGGAGTGCCTCGGCAGTTGAGAGCCGGCACCGACGCGCTGCGAGAATGCCTCAGAGCCACCTGTGGACATTGCCACCCTGTCAGGTCATGAGTGCGACCAGAGCATTATGGACGTTTTTGGGAATTGGTCAAATTGCGAGCTCTGGAAATGGGGAATTGGGACTTGCTGGGGAAGATGGGAATGCCCGGCGGCGGTATTATCAAGATCGTAGATGCAGCGTGGGGAGACACAGGGGAAAGTCAAGCGGTTGTTCCAGCATCTGCAAGAAGTATGCAGGTGAATCACGGAGGCAGTGTAGCCCCACAAGGGGGTGTCCAAGCCTTTCCCGTATTTAAGGCTGTTCCCAATGGGACAAATCGACAGGCATGATGTTATCGCGTGGGAAGCTGTGCAAGATTTACAAGATAAAGTAGCAAAATAAGGGCTTGGTTCTTCAGAAGTTATCCAAGTTATCAGGGTGTTAAACACAGATCTGCTTGTCCCATTTGATATAAAACATCTGGGTCAAATGTTGTTCCAACCTGTGCAATTCAGAGTTTTTGAGAACAACTGGAGGCAGATAGCTGATAAGGCTGCAGCATATAATATGCGGATACCTAAGGGTGATTCCAGATATGCCGTTGGAGTAGATGCTCTTATGGGAACGGGTGTCTTTTCTAATCCTAATGTTCAGGCTGGGACCCTGGGATTCTTGAGCAGGGTCAAAAGATAGGCATTGGAGCACTGTTAAAAACGACAGGAATGGCTGCTCCCAGGCCAAGATATGTGACAATAACCCAAGAAATAAAGGAACCATTTCTGCCATTTGTTGAGAAAATTGCACCAGACTTAGAAAGGTAGGTTGAGGATAATAACTTAAGACAGATTTTTTGTAAGCATTTAGCAAAGGATGACACCTGAAGACTGCAATGAAAGAAAGTGATTCAAAATGACAGGATTGTTCGAATTTTGTGGCACTGTAAGGTGATTAATTGTATATAGAGCTTTTTCCAATTGGCTGTGAGGGATTTCTCCAGGCATTCCCCCTTTTTGTTTTTCAAGAACACAGTTTAAAGTACCATGAGTGCGTTCAATAATAGCTTGACCAGTTGGAGAATGCAGAATACCAAATTAATGCAACACTCGCTATAAACGTAAAAATGGCCGCATCTTCTGTGAGATGTAGGAGGAACCATTATCACAGAAGAAGGTACCTAAGATCACAAAAGCCATCCTCCAATGGGCAATAACATCGTGACCCTTTTCTCCAGTATGAGCAGATACCCACATAGCAGAGGAGAAGGTGTCAATAGACACATGCACATACTTAAGTTGGCCAAATTCGACAATATGGGTGACATCACTTTGCCAAAGCTGCAAGGCTTTTAGGCCTCTGGGGTTTACCCCTTCTGGTAAAGGTGCAGCCAGGCCATGACAGTCAGTGCAAGAACTGACAATGTTATGAGCCTCCGTTGGTGTTAACTGAAATTGTTTCTGCAGAGCATGTGTACTTTGATGGAAAAAAATCATGCGATGCTTGCGCAATTTTGTCCAGCTGAGGTGCTACCCATGCAGGGTTAGCTAACCTGTCAGTCCTGGCATTACCTTCTGTTATGAAACCTGGTAAATTGGTGTGACTCCGAATGTGCAGGATGTAATATGGATGAACTCAGGCCTGAATTGCACACCACAAAGTTTTCAACAAATGAAACAAAGCTGCATTATTGACTTATTTCAGAAATGAACAATCTAAACGTTTGGTTAAGTCTGCTACATAAGCAGAATCAGTGACCAGATTGAGAGGTACCTGAGAAAATCACTGGAATGCCATGGCAACCAACAGCCTTCAATTCAACCAACTTGGCCAAGCCTGACTCATGGCCTTTCAGCACCTGCCACTCAGATTCATCCTTCCAAGTAACAGCTGACTAACAAAATTTTACCTGAAAATCACATATACTAATTTCAGTAGCCCAAACTATTTACAAAATTGTAGGCTGGACCAGACTATGCAGCTGAACTTGCATGAAACAGCTGCCTTGACACTTAGCTGTGAGGAGAATCTCCTTACCTGTGGCACTAAAGCTGAACTGAATTTTTAAAGTAATTGCCTTAGTTATTGTCAAAGAACTAAAATATTACTGGAATTCTGATATGTGAACTATTTTCACCTTGATTGCAACGGACAGCATTAACTATTTCTTCTCTTTGGTAGGCTGACTGTCCGTCCATAATCCATGCAATCAGCAGTGAGTCTCTCAGCCTCAGCAAGTTGAAACCAGTAAGATGTAAATATCAGATAAATTGATTGTCAAAGTTTACAATGGGCAGCTTCTCAAACTTACTTAGAGGAGGTTCACTAAAAACCATTACATTATAATAATGCTGGTTAAATCTGAACACACACACATGGTCTGCATGTATCAGATGTGCAAAGAGCATCTATTAAATGCATCTGTAAAAGGTAATTGAGAAAGTAACAAAATTATCACTGAGTTTAAATTCATTTTAGTATCTGCCCCAATGTTTTTAATATATAACTCCCTTCTTTTTTATGAGAAATACAAATTTATTTGGTGTTGCGATTTGGGTTTGCCAGCTTGAGATTTCCTGGCTAATGCACTAATTACGTAGTGGATCCAGCACTGGCTAAATTGTCAGGCACCTAGTAGAATTATTTACTCCTTTTCTGCTGTGAGATAAGGGTTAGGAGGAAGACAATGCAGGCTTAAACTTTGAAGGGTATAAAGAAAACTTTATTAACAGAATTAAAAGAAAAATAATAAAATCATATCTTCACTATAGCCTTACAAAAAGAATTTCAGCCCAAAACTAAGGCATCTCCTCAATCTCCTCCTATCTAGAATTTAACTCTCTCTTCAATGACCTTAAGAGTCTCATGTTGTTGTCTCTACATGTCTTTACCCTTTCCTTTTCTTGATTCGGGAGAGAATTGGTGTTTGTAGATTTCTTTGTTCTCAATATCAATTTGTTTTCAATATCTCTTTATAAATTGAAACAGTTTTTATAGAGTTCTGTATCATTGACAGGTTGATCTCATCTAGGCTCTGCAACTGAGGAATCACTGTGTTTTTTGCTGCCAGTCATGTGGTCTCTGCCAACACTGCACAAGCTGTGCTGGCTGCGGCGCTACCCCATGCTTTTCCTTCATGCGGGGCACTGGGAAAGAGTAAGAAAAAAACCCTGTTGCTGCTGCTTTTGTCCTTCAATCTGCAGTGTAGCAGGCTAAAAATGGGTAAGCAAACAAAGTCCACTGAGAGTAATGCCAAGATAGCTGTGACCATGTGGTGCTGCCCCGATCCTGGCCGCGTGGCCCTGGCTGTGTCACTGCTTCTGGTCCAGGACGGTGGCAGCTGCATGGCTGCTCTTGGTCCCCAGGACAGCGGTGGCTGCATGGCTGCTCCTGGCAACCACGGGGCCATTCCCAGCTCTGGTGCCCGGACCCTGCCAGGAAGGGGCCCCAGCCACCTGCTGGGACAGGGCCTGATGGGCTCCCTGGTGAGGGGCTTGGCAGCCTGCTTACCACACCTCCGGGGCCAGAAAATCTTGGCTGGGCCGCACGGGGGCTGCCCCGACTGGGTGGTGCTGCCACACACTGCCCCAGACACGCACGGGGCCCAGATGGCCAGTTTACCTCTTCAAAGACTGGAAGCCAAGAGCGTTTTCCTGGACTTTGTTCCTTCTTAAATGTGCTTTTCCACAGGGGCATGTTCAACTCCTTTAAGTAGTTTAACTGTCTGTCGATCTTCAAACCTAGCCAGCTGATTGGCTCTTCAAAACTAGCCAGTTGATTGGCTCCAGCAATCCCCACATGGAACTACACCCCCCAAATGAAAATCAGACTTCCATTATACCGTGACATTGGGAGAAACAGGGCATCCAAGAATTAAACAGTGAAATATTATGCCTTACCACTACAGATGTGGTATTTTACCCGAACTTAATTCAGTCCAACTCAATTTATGTACCACAAATGAGTGCTGGAGACAGCTGAACAACATCACAATGCATGTTTAAAAGAAACCAGACTTTACTAAACCAGCAGTTATGGAATTGTTTATATAAAAAATGGAATAGTGTGGGAACATCTAGTGCTTCCTTGTATGAACTACTGGAAAGAAGATAAGAAAAAGTAATTACAGTAGTAGCTAAAAGGAAGACATTATTGAGTGTGCCCATGGTACTTTAAAACGCATCTTTAAAATCAAAGAAGGAGGTGTGGGGATGGTATATACCCCCATGAAAGCCTTGGATGTTCCTCAAATTCTCAATCATGACCTAACAAACTGACAGTTGTCAGATGCAGGATGTTGTCAGCAATTGTGGGACAGTTGTTTGCCCATTGCTTCACTTAGCAATTGTGGGACAGTTTGTCCATTGCTTCATTTAAACTTGAAGATTAAACAATTTAAGGACAAGACTAAGCAGAAGGATATATACCCTTGATATGAAGATTTGCCTATAACTTCCTTTAAATTCAAGAATCGGACATTTTAAAGACAGGACTGAGTAGAAAGGATACATATTTTATAGTGGAAACAAGACAGCGGTGCATTAGCTCTGGCAGTTTTTTGAATGTTATCTCTGACAGTGTTTGGCTTGACTTGTTTGTAACTTTCTTAAGTTTGTGTAATTAGGCCATAGACTAAAATAGCCTGCGGCATACCACCCTGCAAAGTTGTTCTTGATGGCTCCCAACATGTTTGTAAAATCTCTTGAAGGTTATGTGGGATAAACCAACAGCTGGTAAGGCTAGACTTGTCGAGTTGGGTAAAGAGCCTCATTTGAACTAGGAGTATTATCTGTGTCATCATCATTATTCTGTACATTGTGTCATGTTTGTCATCCTGTCTGCAAGGGCCCTGCTGAGGATGACAGACATTGCCTTTGTATTTAAAAACAAAAACAGGGAACTGTGGTGACTAACAGCTGGCCTGGAGGCCTCCCAGTTATAGATAACCCTAATTATATAACTTGATCAGTCTAGGCTGGAAGGGAAGCAATTTAGGCCATTAGGGATGCTGACAACTATTGGCCAATAAGCCAGGTGGTAACGAAATTCATCCAATCAGGACAAACCCTGTGGGCTTTCTAAAACTATACAAAGAGAACTGCACTCAATAAAAGTTGGCTGTTGTCACATGAACCTTGAGTGTCGTGTCGTGTGTCCATGTCAACTGCAACGAAACGCAGGTGCTGATCTCTTCTCCCTGGTACACAGTGCCAAGACTGGGAATGGCTGAAAATTGTGTCAGTCAGTAAGGTTCTGACTTAAGGAAACCATTTCTTTACCAAGACCAAACCCTGTGGAACAGTCTTCCTGGAGAACCAGTCATGCTTGACCTTGCCTTTCAGCATTTAAGAGTCATTTGGACACTGCCCTTGATAACATGCTTTCACCTTTGGTCAGCCCTGAAGTGGTCAGGCAGTTGGACTGGGTGATCAACCAACTGAGATAGTGTATTCTATTCCCATATGTGCATGAAATAGCCAAATAGGAGACTGGAACATGATCACATTTCTCTGTGGAATCCTCTGAATCCTTCCCGCTCCAGGAAGACCCCAGGGCATTGCCTTGGAAGAATTTACCATAGAGTTTCCCCCACCTAGTCAGACAGAAAAGACTCCTCCGTGGAGTCTTGCACAACACCATGAACCACTCCAATTCCTTTTCCCATATGTTCCAAATTCTAGTGGTTTTTCCTTTCCCTGTTTCCTTCTTGGTTGTGGTATTCCTGGTGGCCAGCCCCATCTTCCCTGTAGGCCAATGGCCTTTGTCCTGATTTTCCTTCAATGTGCCAACATAAACCTTTGCTGGAACAGAATCATAAAAAAGGCCTTTCTGCCTCTCTTCACTGAGCTAGCCATGGTGAGTGTGGTGTGTGGACTTGCCTGCTTTGCCTGAATGCTTACCCAAGCGGCTTTTCCACAGCAGATGCCTATCGGGGAATAAGTATAGGTAGCAGCATCCACCATCTAAACCCCACGCTGGTACATTTCACCTTAGCAGGATTAAATATTCTCTTGTTGTTCCTCATAACAATTTTGACTAGAAGCTGAAGTGTTTTGATGACCTCACACTTCATTTTTGTACACATTTTTGTACACATTTTTGTTAAAATGAAATTTTCTCATTCAGAGCATTTCCCATCATGATGTGAAGATTTTTTTCCCTTCACTTTGCTAGAACAATATAAAAGATCTTTCAGTTCTCATTTGAGTTTCACTACAAGCAATGATCCAGGTTGAACTTCACTTCCACTCGTTGATGAGCCTAAAATGTAGCATGCAGCTGGTTACTGAGTTGCAGTATATTCCAGGAGTTAGTGTTGTTTGAATACAACAGCTATTGTGCTCACAATCCAGTAAGTTGTTATATTTTTCTTAGCCTAACTCACCAATAAAAAAGACTCAACCCTTCCTCCCATGCCAATCCTCCCAAACCCTAAATGCTACTGAAACATCCAGTCGATCTTGTAAAGTACTTTATCACCTATGTACTGTTAAAATGGGCTAAACCCTGTTTGCCACAGGTGAATTATACAGATGCTGTTTTACCACTGAAAACTCAAGTTTCTTCACAGTGAAGCCATCACTGAGCCTCTTGAACTTCTCTGAAGAGCTGGCCATCATTTGTTGGTTGTGGTTGCTAAAGGTTTCAAGACCTGGAATCAAGTTAGTGGCTTACTTTTTTTTCTTATTCAAAATAAAGGTAATATGTTTCCAATTTTCAGTGAAAAGCCTCAGTATTTGAGTCTTGATAATAATTTATAAATGCTGCACATGCCATGAAATTTTGAATTTCAAAACACTATTTAGGAAAAACAATGTCTGCTGATACATATTCTTTCCAAATCTAATTGTTATAGGCACTGAAAAGTGAGGTCTTTATTAAGATATGAAATTATATCAAAGTCTGGATATGTGTTATGATGAAATGTGTCATGCATAGCTGTGTATCTTAATGTTTAAAAACAGAAAAAAAAATCTTGGAATCATTATAAGTTTTGGATGGTTTGGATGAATACAGTATCTGAGTCCCTCTGGGATGTATGTGTGTTTCTGAGATCATCTGGGGACTGTTGGCTCTGGCCTTGGACATTTGTTAGCGTTTACTTTTGGATCCTAGCAGTCATGTTTTCCATTTAGGCAAAGACCCCGCATGGACTATAGCAGGCACCAAAGGTATGGGGGGAGCTGGACAGGTGTCCCTCAACAGCAAGAATCATGCAAACACTTGACCAATTGTGAGGCATTCTGCATGCTGGGCATCCCCTGAGTGGGGAGCAGTCCCCAAAGCATAATCTTGCATCATAAGCACTTCAGTCCTTGTTTGAAGGCAAAGCTTATCCAGGAAGACAGGAGAGTTAAAAAAAAATAAGGCAGCTGCAGAGTTGAGGAATACTCCCCAAATGCAGGCAGCTCAATGAGCAGCTGCAGTGCAAGCTGTGGGTTGTACCATGGGTGGGGGAAAATGGCCCCTGGCCACCAGCCCTGACCTGGCTGTTTGCCTAACAAATGGCATGGAGACCTGTGGCACCAGACAGAGAGGGGTGTATGGTGACTGTGGTGGTCACAAAGGGACTCTGTAGAACCCAAACAAACAAAAAGGGAACTCTAGATCAATTATCATGGCCAAGAGGCATATGTAAGGGGCATGATGTGTGTGTGAGGAACGTGTCCACAGACCTTATGGATACAAAAGCCCGAAGATCCCTTTGTTTAGGGTCCCTCCCCAGAGCCATCAGCTTGAGCTGTTGTATTGCTGCTGCAACATGATTAAATGCCTTAAAGGAACCAGACTTGTGGGACTCTACTCCAGGAAACCTATGGCTTAAGTGGTGAGGGAAACCTGTCTGATTGTGTGAGAGAGGTGTCTGTAGGGAATTAAGTGGGACACCTTTTGGCTTGCTGAAGCCACCTGCTGCAAAGGAGCTTCAGTCCCAGTAGTTCAAATCTGGGGTGGTGCAAGTGGGACTGCTAGAATGACATCAGAATGGTCAGACATGAATGTTTCCTTAATTTATCCAATTCCCTGCAAAAAAAGGGAAGAGAGCAAATTAAGGAATTAATGTACGGTTTCAATTCCCCCCCCCCCCCCCCCCCCCCCCCAACCCCATTCTAAGAAGCTTGTTATGGCACTCAGGAGGCTGTGTAAACTGGGAAAAAGATTACTTTTGAATGATGTGCAGTTTAGAAAACCAGAAAAATTAAGAAGTGGCTCACAAAACTGTACGGTTCCTGTTTGTGTCTAGAGATTGCTTGTTGCATAATGTGAACCCTGGTCCTGAAGCTAGGGCCTGTAGGATTTCTGTATTAGTGGATGAGGTGGCGGTGCTTTAGGCATCAGTAGGCTGGCATACACACGTGGCTAATTTTTTTCCCCTGTTTTTTTCTTATTCATGTCTAAGAAGGGATTAAATCAGAACAACCTTCCCAGGGGTGTGGTAGAGAGTTTTAAGATGGATCGAACAGGGTTCTAGATAATCTCATCATGGCTCTTTCCCATGAAAAAAGTTGGGCCAGATGACCTTCCAGCCTGGTCTGTTCTAAGATTCCATGTTTTAAAACTTTGAAGCCCACTTACCTCTTCCTTGCAGGGTTAAATTGGCCTAAGCAAAGGTGTGAGCTTAAATACTGTAGTAGGTTTGTAATAATCTCTGTGATGCTTTCATTGTGGAGCAAGAAAGCTGACACACACACACACACACACACACACACATATATATATATATATATACACACACCAGGAAATAGAATGCTTTTATTTGCTCTTATCAAATCTGCTTATCTCTCCTTGCCTGATTACCAGCTATTTGAAGCCATGCTGCAGTCATCTTTGGTGACATCCTCAGTATCTCTTCTTGCCAATTCAATGTTCCATGCGTGAGGCATGGACAGAACCCTAAAAAGAGCATTTGTGCAGTAAGATATGACTGTTGGCTTAACTGATGACTTGCTTGAATATATCAGGGAAAGTTATCTGAACAGCTTTAATACACATGCATATACATAATACATGTCTTATTTATGTGTATGTATGTTTATGTATTTTTATATAGATTTCACTATGCCAAAGAGAATTAATTTTAATATATTATTTTGCTGCCATAGCCGCAATTGGATATGCATGTATTATTATATAATTTATATACGTATGTCTGTACGTTTACCTTTTCAGATTACTAGACTGCGTGTATGATATGTATTTCTACTGTGGGAATAGATTACAATATCTCATCAAAAACTATGCCTAAAACTGAAAGGCTTCTTTGCCATAATTAGCAGCTGATTATACTTTAGATACTCCATCAGTGGCATGCTCATCAATACTTAATGATGTGACACTGGCAACATAGCTATTGTGTGACAGCTGTAAGTTGTTCAGAGGAATGGAGAATTTTTTGTTCCAGCTTGGACAGATTCGTTGTACAAGAAAGGTAAGAACAGAGAGGGGCTACTGTTTCAGGGACATATGATGCAGACAGAAAACTTTTTTGTAGAGAAGAGGTCTTAGACAACATGATTAACTTGTTCTCCTGCATTCTCAAAGACAAGAAGAACACATCTGTATCTGATAGTCCAGCTCACTTTATGAAGATTTACATACTTCTTTGTCTTAGAATTTATCATAAGGGGGATATCTGAGAAGGATATCTGCTCCTACAGGAATGATACTAACTCACAGGAAGTCTGAGTTTCAGAAGTAGTGCGTTTTAAAGCAAGCAAAATGTGGATTTACGTGCTGGAGGCTGATCTGTTCAGTGGAAAGTCTGGGTAAAGTGTCAACAGCCAGGTGGTTCAGGAGAATGGAAAGACAATGGGTGCTCTTACCTCCTGCTGGTTTCTTAATGACTGACATGATGAGTTCTAAACATGGGTAAAATCTTGCCAGCATTTAATTAGATATGTGAGGAGAGTGGAAGTAATTTTGCCTAGCTTTTATACAGAATTAAATTTTCCTTATGTAACCAAAATACTAACCAAAGATTTCCAGAATCAAAGCTATCATGAATGGTTTACTGTATTATATTTTTATATACTCATATATGTGCACTGTATTATGTTTTCGTATGTGCTGAAATGGAGGACAGTGAAAGCCTGGAAAATTTAAGGAGTCTGGCAATGCAAGGTGATGACAGAAGCAAAGGCAAAGTTAATTTCAGAACTCTTGACAGTCTTAATTGCCATCAAATTACTACTGTGCTCAACTTTATTTTGGCTCATTTCCTTGGGAGCATGTGCCTTTACTATTGTTTAGAGAACAGAGTTGGGAGAGAGTGGTTGAGATTGAAATGGAGCCTTTTTTTTTTTTTTTTTTTTTTTTTTTTTTTTTTTTTTTATTTTTACTATTTGTGCTTGGCAGTACTTGGAATTGTGCTTAGTAGTTTTAAAGACATTGATTTTTGCTTAAAGGCCTTTGGAATTAAGCTGCCATGAAGAATTCTCCACGGTGGAGTCAGGCTGGTTAATTGATATTCTCTTACCTCCCAGCCCTTTTATCTCTTTTTTCAGCAGTGGTAGTTGAATGTTTCCCAAAATGCCCAGGTTCCTCTGATGTTTTTGCTGATACCTGAAAATTTCTGCCCAGCAGATGGCGCATTTGTACAGTGCCTGAGACATGCTTGAGCATATAAAACTAATTATCTGATTTTGAACTTTCCTTCATGCTGTTAAGATTACACAGAGTGCTTGCACAGTGATATGTACACTTTTTGCTCCTCAGAAAAGAAGGGGCATATTGTGTCTATCAGTATCTTTGGAGGAGATGGTTCTTTTGAACAGTGTAAGTTCATCTTTGTTTTCTTCTAAAGTTGAAGCCATTCTGTTTAAACTGAATGATGCCACTTTGTTTCTAAAATGCAGGAAATTATAGAGGTGATTTTGGTGAATGTGGGCAATAAAGAGTATCTGAATGGGGTGTAGAAACTTCCCAGGGAGAACGCTGACCTCTTGGTGCCCTCTCCAGGGAATTGTACTGCCACATCCCTACCATGGCCCCAGTGATAGCTCACTATACCTCCTTTCTGCTGCTCAGCATTAAACTTAAAAGTCTCCAGAGGGAAATATGAAGAATTGTGAGTAAGACACATATCACCCTTACTTGCTGTATCACAAACATCTATCCTGTACTAATCAGCATACCCTGACACAGATATTTCTTTCCTTTAAGACATTAGGGTAGCTCATTTCTGAATGAATTTTAGAGTTATCTAAAAATAACACATAAATTAATTTCTAGCAAAATTTGTGCATGATGTCGTTGTAAATGCTTGTATTCTATTGTGCAACTAGAAACCAATGATGAACTTGCATATTCCATGTATAGTTAGCATTGAAAAAGCATAATGTGGTTCTAGTGTCCTAAGGCTTAGATGAAATAAACTCAAATGTGCTGCTGATGGGTATTCCCTAGACAAGCCTTTTTGCTTTGTCTGGTAAGGATTTTGGGGCATAGTTTGTTGGGGTTATTTTGTAGGTTTTGTGGGTTGGATGTTTGGGTGAGTTTAAGGTGTTTTTTAGTTTGGTTGGTTTTGATTTTGGTTTTTTTTTTTTTTTCTTTTCCATGAGACTATCCAGAAATTACAATGGATTTGAATTATAAAGAGAAATCTTCATAAGTATCTCCTTAGTACATTGATGCTGAAATGAAGAAACTGCAACACCTACTCCAAATTGTACAAGCAGGCCTTTATAACCACATCTTTGAACTCTCATGTATTAAGGACAGTCTATTCTTACACTTGAGATCGGAAAGTTTGAATATCCTTGCATAAGGCTTGTTTCTTTTATCAGTTACTCTTTCTAATGACTTTACAGCAATGGTATCTAAATATGACAATCATGGAAGTCTGTGGGAAACTTGAAAAGCTGATATTTAGTCAAAGGCTTTGTAGGTTGGATCGCTCCCTACTAATGTTTATATATGCCATCTACATGGTTCAGAGTAAATATTTTCATTTGGTTTTGCAAATATTTTGAAGTGCTTTGTATTAAGTATGTAATTACAAATGTAAAAAATTGCTCATAGCTAGCATAGACATTTTTCTTCCTCACCTGTGCCCTATTGGTTCTCTTGAAAGAAATAGGGAAATAGTGAGCTTTCTCAACAGTGAGCTCACAACATTGAAATTACTGTTCACTGACTCCTCTCATCCATGAAGATTCAGGGTGTAAATGCAGATGCATGAGTGGAACTTTTCCAGCTTTCTCACATCTAAAAAACTGTAGCGGAGCACTGTAGTCTGAGCCACATCCCTTCAATTTCTATGGTTCTCTAATAGAAGATGTCTATAATCTGTGGTTAAATTAAGGAGAAAAATGGTTCAGTTACTACATAACGTTTCTTACTGAAACTAAGTTACTACATAACTTTCTTACTTTTCAGAGTGCTTGTGCTGATGCTGCAAGTCCATGATGAAGCCCAGAAGATAATCAGATGTGAGAGTCAGAATGATCAGTAACACTGAAAAAACTATCAAATATCCTGGTTACAGGCAAGTCTTTAATTTTGGCTGTAGTCATACACTCTGGATCAGTGTGTGTTAGATGCGTAGTCATTATTCCATTTCACCCAAACAGCAGTAGTAGAGGAGCTGAACCAGGGGAGAATTTATTCTGCTTAGTGAAAATATAGCTGCGCTGTGCACATCAAAAAACTACCCTTGGTTGCAGCTGTCCAACAGTACCTCATGAGCTGGCTTCATTTTTATACATCTGCATTGCCATACACATGTTTTTACATTAAAATAACTCAGCAATTATTAATCTTTGTAATGGACCCCAAGGCTGCCTCATCTTGTTCTCCTTTTCTGTTAAATCCATGGCAATGTCTTTGGAAGATATTTTCCTAATCCTCTCCTGGATTTTAAGTTTGTTTTCTTTGTACTGTATTGAGCTCTCACTTGGAGGAGAATTACTGTTGTTTACTTCATGAGTTACTCATCTGCCAGGAAGTTCCATGAAGTCAGATCACTTTCTCCTCTAGTTGCATCATTCAGCCATGCACAGAAGCTGAGTCATGACATCATCAGCTACAAGGAATTAGAATAGTATTTTGTAAAACATTTAGAATAGTTTAATAAATAATTTTCACAACTGGATAGGCCAAATCACCGTTACTAGAAGTTTTTATGCCAAGAAAGTTTTATTTAAAAAACACAGAGCCATAGATGGCCATCCATTTATTTAGATGAGATATTATAGCTGTTGTTCCTACAAGGAAACTTCGACTGACTTGGATTTGTTCTAGAATGGAGATCAGTAGAGCTTAAAATCCAGTAAGTGTAGTCCTCTGGTCTGCAGCTACTCTGCTAATTGGTGGAAGTCTGCTGATGCTATGCTTTCAACCTCTTGCTTGAAATACTTTCCCCTGCAGTTCAGCCTTACAGGCCAGGAAAGGACATTTACCTATCAATGGACAATTTTGCTGATGTTTGTACTCTTGAGGATCAAATGCACTATTCTAATGTTTACTCTAGATAGTGAATTGGAAGGTCTTTGTATTCCACATAGGCCCACCTCTAAATGCCTTGCTTTTTATTCCAGAGGAAACACAGAAACAAGTGTTAGGTAAAACACCTTACCTTAAAAAGGTAATTTGGCAAGCTGCCAGATTAGAGATTTTTTATCCCTTCTCATCTAGCTATGTCTGCAGAAGTACTCTTAATTGAATAGCACTCTTGTTTCTGCCCCTATAAACTTGCCTGGTAGTGGTAAAATTAGTGGATGTTTCTTTGGCAATCAGGCTGCACAGCTACTGCTCCTGGGACTGTTGCAGCTTTTTCCATACAGTGTGGCTGCAGGTGCTTTTCCCAATCTGCTTCCCAGTTATTGGTAGAGGATGTATTTCCACCTACTCCATGAAAGAATGGATCAGACCTTAATGAATAATAAAAAGGCTACAGCAACAGATCTTCTTTTCATTTGCATTTGCATGAAAGTTTCAATATAAAAGGTTTCTAATATTGTTACTGAGATTCTCTCTTCTCTCAGGTACATTGAGCAAATTCTTTTATGTGGCTTGCTTCTCTATAAGGTGTGACACCTATCTATCTGATGTGCGACCTTTTGGGATGTGTATATTCACAGTCTCTTTTGAAGATGAAAACTATTTGGACTGAGTTAGACTTAATAGTTCTTTTTCTCGAGAGCTAAGGAAATAAGTTTTTCAAAAATATGTCTTCAAAGTTATTAAACAATTGTTTTTCCAGAAATATGGGCATTTCTTTGTGAAGACTTGACATAAAAATTGAATTGCAAGCTGCATCAAGCAGCCTGAACTGGTCCTTACAGGTAATATAGAATGATTTTCTTCCTATTCTGCCTAAAATTCAAAATTTAATAATCTCAAAACAAACTGTTTATTTCAGCTTATAAGAGATATCAACTTGTGAGTATAATTTTAATAAACTATTTATCTTAAAAGGGAAGACAAACGTACTGAAAGTCACATGAAAATTTATTACTTTATTTGTACAAAAATTTTGGAAAGTATTAAGGGTTTAGGTAAATCCTCTTCATTTGGCAAAATTAGTTAAAACCCACCAACAAAGAAAATCACAGACAATTATCATATTTACTTTTCATATGTGCGTAATGGAAGAATGGTGCTATAGCCATTAGACTACAGTATTTTGTCCAGTAGTACTTTAAATTCAGTGAAGTTGTTACAACCTCCAGAGGAAGGTTTCAGCTCTCCAGTTTTGGATAGCTGCAAATTGTTGTCTGACTGCTCACAATTGTGGGGTGCTGTAGGTAGGTTAGTGGAAAACACTGGTGAATGTGCAACAGCAATCAGAAATGATAGTTTGCACAGAAGTGCAATGAAGGAATTATAAATCCCTTATGGAATTAGAGAGTTGGCTATTCCATTCTAAATGCAGAATTGGACATTAATTGGACATTTCATTTTAAAAGAGATAGAGCAGAAGTGAAGGAATTTCAATGAAAAGGCAGTGAGATTACAACAGACATCAAAATCTTGCCCTTGCATTTTTTTTTTTTTTTTTCCCCAGAGAGATGACTGGGGTGTAAGAGAAGAAAAGCTCCTAACAAGAGGACAACTGTTGTAATTCAAAATGACACTTTGATAATAAGTGGGTTTATATTATAAAATATTGCACAAATGATACTTTATAATTTTTTGCTTTTATGCTTAAATATCCCCTTTTATACAAAGCAAAGAACTCTGTGAAAAAGTGTAGCATCTAGGGGACTCACAAAAAATTTACTGTGAGAAGATTCTTCAGTTATACAATATGAGTAGAATGCAATTGTGTGCGATAGCAGCATTAATCTTTAAGTATAAACTGGGTCAGGGTTGTCTGTGGCAATTATTATTATTGCAAAATGCTTCTTTATTGTAAGTAGCAGTTGTCTTGCTGTTCACTTGTAAACAGAAAATATCATGCCTACTGACTTCTTAAAATTAATTCACTCACATCCTTTCTTTTCCTCAGAATGACTGTTTTACTACAAGTGATAGTTCTGTGCAAATGTGCTTTGTATTGGGATAAGAACACTGAATATGGTATTAATCAGACTTTTAACCGGGTCAAATAATCTGCTGAATATAAACTGGCTGAGGTCCACTGAAGATCTGCCAGTATGCAGGTTTGGCTCAGAGTATTTGATGAAGCTAAAGGAATGCCAAATGTGTTCTTCAAAGGGTGCTCTTTGGATTGCATATTTGATAGAATTCATTTGAGATTAGAACAAATGAACTGATTACCATAATAGCAAAGTACGAACAAGAAAACAAACAATGACCCCAAATCAAATCACATGTTTTCCCTATTATATTCCTTTTCAATGACAATATTCTCCACTGCTCTACTACTCTTGAGGCTGATTAGGTAGGCCATAATAATAAAATTTCTTAATAATGATTTTTTTAAAATATGAATTTGTTTTTGCAAGAATAATGTGCCCCAGATGCTATATGTATAGTGACAATAGGACACTCCACCTCCTTCCAAGTTCACTTGAAAGCAACTGTGACAACATGGACTCTAATGTATAAGTACCTCATTAGAAACAAATACAGTTCAGGTAAGGTGGAGACCAGTCCAAGACTACTGGTTTTACTACAGGAAAGTCAATAAAAGGAATTTAATTAAAGCTGCTCAACTTTGCTCTCATTTGACAAACTTTTAAAATGTATTCCCCACCCCACCACCACCTTTCTTTCCAACACAGTCCAGGAGCAGGAATGTGGAGGAGTGAGTGCAGTTTCTGAAAACAAACTCCGCACTTCTTCTCTCCACTCCCTTCACTCAGAACCAGTCTTAAAGGTGCACAACTTATTATACAGCATAAACAGAACAGATGACTGGGGATACAAGCATCATATAGCCAACCCAGGACATTTTTCCTGTTTACAAGGTAACCACTTAATTTTTTTGGAAGTACTGTTCTCAGAATTCGTTACAGTGATTAATTCTTTATCCATCTTCTTATTTGCACAAAGAAAGAATTGGACAGTATACATCAGCACAGGGATGGCATGTTGTAATTAAAGAAGAATGTGCATGTCATGATAATAAATTAATTAGGCTTGCTAGGGAAAAAATTCACTTTCATTGTTTCTTCTTCAATGGCTTGTGAAAGATAAAATTTATTCTTAGCTGTATGTTGAAAAATATTAGGTTTTGGCAGGACTTGTTTGAATGTCTGTTTTAGAGATATATATTAAAGCAAGACAATAAAGCCAAGAAGTTTCTGGAACGTGTTCAAACTGCACAGTAAATATCAAGAAGAAGGTGAAGTAATTTATGGAGTGCTGACCTGAAAATCAGTTGAGATACCAGACCCAAATTACTTTGGTCTCATACAGGTCCTTCTGCTGATTTGGTATGTGACATGCGCAAGTCTGGGATCACTTCCAAAAGGTAATGATTTCAGTTGAAAAATAGTCACCAATTCCTCAGGGTTGGCTGCAGTCCTGGTGGAACTGATGGATTTACTTTTATATCAAAGGCTGAACAAGACCTCTCTTTTGATAAACTGATATGTGGTTGGGGCTGTGCCTTAGATTTTTACAAGAGCCTTAATCTCTGAAGCTTTGCTTCAATTTAGTGAGCCAAACTATATTTCATTTTTATGCATCATTTTCTTAATATCTGCTTTTGTCCTCCATGCGTGCCTCTAGCTTTCACCATTGCATTTACCACCCACTGCTAATGCATAATGAGAGAGATTTTCAGTTACACTGCTGAAGTTGATTCAAATCTTAGTGCCCTACAACTTCAATAGAAATAGCAATTTTCTCATTTGAGAGACCCATATAGTTGTGGACTTCTAAAAGTCTCAGCCTTGTTAGTCTTTTATGCTTTTAGCTTTATGCATAAATACTAAAGACCCACTAGTGTTTCTTGAGATAGGTAGTCCAGCTGAAACAAAATGCCATGAACTTCCTTCTGCAACTTCTCCAAGTTTACCTATACCCACATCTGATAAATGCTGAAATTTGAACTGATGCGATATCAAGACTGAGTCTCCTTCCTATTCGGTCTTGTTACCTCATGAGTAGAACAGTATTATTTCTCTTTTGTGATGGAGATTGCTGGCTCCATTGTTAATGAAAATGCCTTCAGCCCAGTCATACCTGCCTATTCTTTCCTTGCCTCAGGTGACTGTGTCTTAGGGTGACTTTATGATGCTTGTATCAATTGTCCATTCTGTCTAGCCCAGAAATAAGTTCTGCTCCTTTAAGATCAGATCTGAGAGTGAAAGGAAGGGAAAGTGGTGGCAGGCAGTTTGTGTGTGCAGAAGCTTCATTTTCACTCCCCTGGAATTCCTTTTCTCTTGGTGCATGTTGTCTGCAGCATGGACAGGGAGTGGGAGAGAACTCTCTTTTTCTTTTAGTTGGTTTTTTTTTTTTTTTTTTAGCTAGCTGAGGCAGAGAAGCTCCCCAGACTGTGGCTTTTCTTTTTCCTGGAACTGATCAGCCGTGTTTTGGACCAAAAAACCCAGAAAAACACCGGGAGCTCATGCCTGTGGTCCACTGGGGCCTAGGACATGGCATTTTCCAGCTCAGGAGGGACTGATAAGAGACTGAGCGAACCGAGCTACACCCCACAAAAAGGACTCACTCTCTGAATTTGCCATCACTTCAGAACAATGAGAGGTTCCATTGTTTTATGTTATTAATTTTTCAATGTTTATGAATACTTTGCTTGTTAAATAAACAGTTTTTTCCACTTCTCTCGAAGGAGATTTATGTCTCCTGAACCAGTGTGGGGGACAGGCCTCTTGAATTTGCTTTCTAGAGGGACCGCTTCAGAGGTTTACTCCCAAAATTTGCCGTAAACAAATACTTTTTTTCACCCAACATGGGGCAATGTCCTGGGGAAAAGTATTCGTGTGTGTGTGTGTGTGTGTGTGTGTGTGTGTAGATAGATAGATAGATAGATAGATAGAGATATAGATATAAAGGCAAATAGATAACAGCAACAGCAGCAACAACAACCAAAAACCCAGAAACCCATTAACAGCCTTCTTTCAGCTGTCAAGCATGTTCCCCTTTGATGTAGTCGATGTAGTTATGGTCACAGCCAGCAGGGGTGCTGGTGGCTCCTGGCTGGGCAGAGCAGGTGCGATGTTTCACCCGTGGCTGCAGGGGGCGCTCTGGTGTGAGCTCAGCTGCCTCTTCACTGGTTAATGGCAGCTTAGCTAGCAGGAGAGATAGAAAGAGGCTTAATTTGTGAACTCACAGGAAACAACCAGTCTCAGTGCTCCTCCAGGTTGTGAAATGGGCTGTAGCAGGAACCTTGGAGTAGCAGACTGGAACAGCAGAAGTGAGCACACCTGGGGTCACAAAAAAGTGCAGCAAAAACTCTGAAGCTGTGCCAGGAGCTGTGAGGGGACATGGGGTGTTGGGTTAAATTAGAGCAAAAAAGCTTGAAGCAGTGGCAGAAAACAGCAAGGCTGAGCAGTGGTGGCCCAGCTCCCACAGGCAGACAAGAGACATTCCCTCTGGAGGGGCTCAGAGGCTGGGCGTCGGGGAACTCGGTTTTCCCCTGAGGCACCTGAGTAGATGGTGAGGGTCCTTTCCAGTGAGATTGGGTGTTGAACAGGTCCCAGTTCAATGGCCGCTCTTATGAGCAAGGGCTCACTCATGGTAAGGAGAAGCTCTGTGCAGGACAGAAACTCTACAATGGCAGCAAATCCTCTGGGCAACAATGGTCAGCACCAAAACTCCACCTGTCCCCAGTCCCACCCCAAGAGTGAGAGAGCAAGTGAAGGCCGAGCCCAGCCCTTTACCCCACAGCTAAAATCTTGTGGTATCTTTGCACTCCCCAAGAGAAAGCTGCCCAGTTAAGACATGGTAGCAAACTGCACCCTTCCCTCTCCATCTTCTCCCTGCCACATCTTCAGTGTTGTAGTTTTTATTTCATAGGCAACGCATGGGAGAAAATGCCCTAGGAGAAGGAAAAAAAAAGGAAAAATCCTAACCTCCAACACACAGAGAAGAGATCTTTCCTGGACACTACAAACAGATCAGATAATGAAAAGTAGCACTACTTTCCCAGAAGTTAAAAAGTGAACTAAACTGGGGGGAAAAAAAAAATTAATGAAGGTATTTTTTTCCATGGAACATATTTTGGCCAGCTGAACTCTTCCCATTCCACCCCCACATTTTTTGGCAGTCAGCAGTCTGAATTACTTAGAAAGCAGCAGACAATTATTTTTTTTTTTTAATAAACAATTTCCTAGCAAGTTACCATTATAAAAATATTTTGAAGTCAACAAAAAATATTGTAAATTAACCCAAGCAAGGAACTCTCTTCCCACAACCCCATGCCTTTCTTAATACCTGCTTCCATGAATATAATACCATCAGAAATTTAGATTAAAAGAACAGCTAATCAAAGCCATGGCAGTGGATGAAAGACATGCGAGCTTTTGAGTCCTGAAGAATTCTTGCACCTGAGCAATTGTCTGTCATATTATTCCTGTGACAGCCTTTGTGTGGAATTTGATTACAAGGGAAAGGCAGTTTTGAAATTAGGAATTTCCCTTGTATTATCAGAAAACTTTCTCATAGTTTGCTTTTTCTTTCCAAATTTATTCATATAATGTGGGGGCAAGGTCCCAATTTCAGAGAGAGAAGTAACATTTTTTGTTCCTTGGGTTTTATTTATCTTCATTTATAGACATATTCTTAAAGTGCTGAAAAGTAGAAAACCTCAGGTATTTTTCTGTTAGGTTCTCTCAATCTACCATATGGCAATGCATAGTTTTAACTCCCACATGATCTTGTTCACTGTTCTTGGTGGCAGATTGCTATGCAGCTGTGCTTTAGTTGTGTAAATTCCAGTCCTGAATCAATTGTCCTTTTTTGCCTTATTTTCTTCAGTAAATACTACTCCAGTCTTTCTTCTTTTCTTTTCTTTTCTTTTCTTTTCTTTTCTTTTCTTTTCTTTTCTTTTCTTTTCTTTTCTTTTCTTTTCTTTTCTTTTCTTTTCTTTTCTTTTTTCCCTATTCAAATCTCAGGTAGCTGTAAAGAACTGGATGCTGCTACTTTAAATTAGTGTTTGAAAAATGCTCTACCACAGGAATTATCTACAACTGTGTGTGAATAAATGAGCAAGACAGAAAAAGAACCATGTCAGTATTTTAAAAATAAATCTCTAATTGCACAATTAGGCATCAGAGCAAAAGTGTATCTGAAGGGTACGTGTAGCCTTTTGCTTCTTCAGAAATGTGAGGGGAGGAGTTTATTTGCCAAAGCAAATTGGAGTAGATGTAGTTTCACATTTCCACACAGATCCCACTGGAGCAAGTCAGAAACATGTTCATTTATGCTTAAGCATTCCTTAATTTGATTTAGTCTAAAACAAACATTTTGTTCCTGTTTGTGTGGTCATGGCAGCATGGAGGAAGTGGGGGGAGAGTTGTGGATGGGATGAAACTCAACTGTTATAAATGCTAAGTATGTTAATGGACTATACTTTTGACTATAAATGGGAAGTTGAAAGGATGCCTGTGAGGTTCAGGCTCAATGCAATGGCTTGGCAGAAAATTAGGTTTAAGCTTTTGACTCTACCATAAACTTCGAATGAAACAGTGTTTCCTTTGGGTTTCTTTCCCCTTACCATGTATGTAAGAAATAATCAGATTTTGTTTATTTTAAAAGAGTATTATTTAAAGAAGATCATGCTTTATTCAAACGACTTTGTTATTAGGTACAGTAACCTCAGATACCATATAACTTTGAAATGGGTAGTCACAAAGCTCAACCTAAGTGAGATAAAATTGATGCCATATTATTTAGCTCTTGAAAAAGCATAGCTATATCGTACAGATGTTACCGAAATATAAGGCATAGTTGGGAGGAGCAAGGTTTACAAACTCGAAAGAATTGATTCTAGCTGCCCTCATCTTTGGGATTGGGTTAATTTTGAATTAATCCATTAAGTACATGACACTGTTGCATGGTAACCCAGTTGATTTATGAGTTAATTGTTTTTCAGACACTGTTTTTGTAAGACTATGTGTTTTATGTTTTGTCTATTTGTGTCTTTTTTGTTGTCACTGAACCACCATTCTTTTTTTCCCATAGAAATTTGGTTAAATGCCTTAAAATTTTGTTAGCAGTACTGGTTGGCATTATGGATGTCACAGAAAGCAAACTGCCTACAGGTCTGGTAAATTTCAGACATGAAACAAATGTAGGACATTGGTTTTTCAAGGAGTAGTTATGCCAGACACAAAACACAAAATATGACTTAGTAAGTGAATAAACTGGCTGGATCTAATAATGCACAGCTTGAGGTACTGTGATCCATGCTGCAAACATATGTGAACAAACATAGCACCCAGCAGCCGTTGCAGAATGGTGTACACCAGGAATACTATTCCTGGAATAAGTGACTTAAGTTCTTAGAAATCTGTGGTTCTGGGCATATTTTTCCCTTGTGCTACACATAATGTGATATCCAACATCTGGCAGTAGACAGGTTGCTACTTGGGTTTTGTGTCCCAAAACACACAGATCTGGGAAAGAAGAGATAATGACTGCTTCAGAAACCTCTGTGGGAAAACGCACTTCCAGAAAAACATAAACAAAATAAAAACAAAGTTTACAGACATCTAAGAAACATTTGGTACATTAAAAGGAAAAACAAACAAACAAATCATCATCAGCTGATAAATGAGTCAGAAGTCCATGACCTCCTGTTGCAAAAATAGGGGTGAGACTAGGCCAGCACTGGCTTGTTTTTGATTCATGAGTCTGAGACTTGGCCTTGCATTGAAGGGTGAGTAGCTGCACATATATAGGCTAATGTTCTCTGTGATAGAACTCTTGCAACCTCTTTTATATGGTGATTAAAACAGCAAGTGCTGACAGGTCCTAGTGAAGGTCTGACCAAATCATTGAGAGTGATCAGAAAAACTGTGAAGAAATTTTGGCAGTTTTTCAAAGGAGGGGGAAAACTTTAGACTATGCAGAGAGTAATGTGTTTTCAATTTTTTATTGTTTCCTTCCCAAACACTATGAAGTGAAAGCATTTTAGCTATTGAGTTTTACTCTCCCTTTCCAATTGTTCCACAAATTACATTTTTAGCTGAAATATACGAGACACTGCTGTCTTGTTCTATGACCTGAAGTAGAGTGGGCATCCCCGAAATGGAGACTTTCTTTATTGCAAGGGCTTCACATTTTCTCTACCAAATACATCTAATACATCTAAGCTGCTTTTATGCCAAACACTTGTTTTATTGTTACCCTTGTTTTCCCAAATTGCCTTTCTTTATTTAAGCCCATTTATCTGTCTGACCAGGCAATTACAAACTTTCAGAGGCTGGGATTTGTGTGTCTCTACTGATCTGCATAATGCTTAGGACATTCCATTTGCCACTTTTGACCAGACGCTTATGGACAGCAGCTTCATTTAAGAATATAATAGTTAATTCTTCATCGTGTTTGTTACAGAAACAAGAGCTCTAGGGATGGCTAGCAGCTAACTGCATATTGTACTTCTTTCTACAAATTGGGAGCTTTCTTGTTTTTCTTCAGTTAATTTGTGGTGTGTTTGGTACTTAGTAGTTATAGCCATGCCAATCTGAATTAGTTATGCAAGTTACACAGTGTGAGCTTGTCTCAGATACTTAATTTTAAGGGAAAATCATCTATTCTTTGATACATGACCTTTTTCCTCAAGTCTTATAGAACTATACTTGCTGATCATTCTTCTTGAAGAATGGACCTAGTAACTGTGTTGTCAGAAACCTGGAAGACATTAGCATCACATGAGACATTCTTCTTTTATTCTGACTAAGCATTCACATATATGTGAATATAATTGCACACATGGCTCTGTGGAGCATGAGTACAAAATAATGGCTTTCCTCTCTAATATCAATTCTCCAGTTAGGTTTATGGTTTGGTAACTGTTGATGTCAGTCCTCGTCTTAATCTAAAATCTGGTAGACTGTTTCCCTTGCCTTTTACTTCAATAGTTTATTCGTTTGTCTATTCTTTGAGTATTGAATTTTCTTTTTAAACCCCTAAATTAAAAACAAAATTGTTATTTTAGCAACCCTGGCAAATACCTGTTGATCTGTTTCTGTGTGTACATGTATTGTAGCACTGGCTTTTTAATAAAGAGTCATTTTATTAGATAACCAAGCCTTCCAATAGACATTGCATGGCTGCCAAATCCTCTCCCAGCTGTTCTTTTTTTGTGCATCTTCCTTAACTGGATAGGGGGTCAAAATGACAAAAAATATTGCGGATCAAGGCAAAGACAAGGAGGTCATGTACTAATTACTATCACAGGCAAAACAGACTTGACTTGGGGAAAGTTAATTCAACATGTTTTTTCCTGTTTCCTTCACCACCCCCCTGGTGGGCCGTGCTCTGCTCATTCTCAGCTGTGCTTCCCCTATGGAGCTCAAGGCTAGAGAGCTGAGAGGCATTGGAGGTGCTGGAGCTATCTGGAACCAGTTATGTTAGACCTGGAGTAGCCTCTCCTCTTCCAGAGAGCACACCTGGGCACTTGCACATGGTAAATACTGCCAGCAGTTTTGTGTGTCTGTTTCCTCTTAAACAGTACAATGTGGAACTGAGTATGTATTTGTAAAGTAAATAACAGCTTATCATGGATATTGTCTGACTTGGCTCAATCAGAGCTAACTCTAAATGTTTAAAAAAGCCCGACTGTGGGAAATTAATTTATACGTGATGTGAATTAGCACTGATACTCATGCTGACTTCTCTAAAGTGAGGTGAATTAGCACTGGTATTCATGCTGACTTCTCTAAAGTTGCATTGGTTAATTCATATTGTCCTCAGTACAGACCTATTTTTGACTCACTGAGACAGTGAGTACAGAATAACATAATAAGAAGTATTGTGTCTGATTATTTTCTTACTATGAAATCTTGACAGGATGTTGAAATAAGAGACATGCAGTATTAGTATAGACAAAGAGATTAAAGGAAGCTGAGCCTTAGCGCTCCATCTTGATTTGAAGAGGAGCTGGACATCAGGCTGCATTTGAAGGCCAGGTTAAATAGATTGAAGTACTTACTCCTTCATGAAGCCACAGACTAATGAAGTACATATTTCTTGCTTGCCACTGAGAAGATTTTCTATGTTATTTTTAGTTTCCTTTTACCCTCGGGTAAATATCTGTTTTATAATAAACAGACTCATAGCACATGGCTTCAGTAATGCCAAAGAACTACATAAGTTCCCACTTACAGTAGATAGATATCCACTCTGTTTCCCTGGGGTATGCTGATGACTCTGACTGCCAAAAACTATGGATGTCTGGAGAAAAAAGAGTATTTCCTCATGATTGCAGCTTTATAGACATAACAATGCCAATATTTAAAACTTGTTCTGCAGCAACACACTCTTCACTGCAAAGTTACAAAAGCCCAACTCTACTTGACAGAAGAAAGCAACATAGCCATTAATAGGCTTTGAAGGTCAGGGAAAATGCTGAATTGTAGATTAATGTCATTGTTAGATATAGTCTGCAATTTTTTTAATTTATCCCTAAGTCTCTATGCAATGTTGTGCATTTTGTGCACTGTAGTTCAAGCGCAATACTAAGCATGGAAATACCAAGGACTAGAGGCACTTATGGAACCTGGAGATGGTTCCATCTTTTACTGATAATCTGATGAGCAGCAGGCAGTGGGGAGTTTGCAAAGCACGGTAACTATGGCTAAAAAAAAACCATACTGGTCACATCAGAAGAGAGTTAGCGTGTAGCCATTGAGATAAATCTAGTACATGAGAATCTCATTCAAGCTATCAGGATCAGTTAATGTCCTGTCTCTTGCATTTCAAGTCTTAGTTGAAACTTATATTGGAATGTACAGAATAAAGCTAGAAAGCCAAGCTGGAAAAAGGAAAAAAGATTTCTAAAACTGCATGGTTGTGATCAGTTAATCTTAGAGTATCGTGGAAGCTAAATAATTGCATACTAGCATAAGGTATTCAGAAAAATAAGCTTTGGACCTCTGTTTCTGTTCTGTGCATATTCTTCTGTTCTGTGTGTATTCCTTTCTTCAAAGAAGCAACACCATTCAGGAAAATTGCAAGTCATGAGGCAGATAGTGGAACATTAATCTTACTGAAAGGAGATGGGAAAATTCACCCATCATTTCTATACAGGTCTTGATAGACTTTCTAGCCAATGAAAAATCTCTGTGCCTCCATTGCTTTTCTTCTGCTCTTCTTCAAAAGTTGGTTACTTATACACAGCCACTAGTGGACTTCCAACAAAAATCAATTTTCACATAGTTATTTTATTGACATTGTAACAATGTTGCTCAGCACAAGATGTTTTCATATTTAAAATGAGACATCATGAGGTCCAAGATTCTGACTTCTGATGTGATTCAAATTCCTGGACTGGGCCAAGATTCTGAGAGATATACAATCAAGAAATATTAGACTAAAATGAATGATTTATCAGAACACTGGACAAAATATTTATGTTTTCCAGTGAGAACATGTTGATATAAAGTTGTTTTTATTATTATGAGCTACTAGATTAATCATTCATCAAATCCCACCTCACAACAATTCATATAGTTTTTAAAGGATTCTGTGCAGGTTACAGTGTGAATAGAAGTCTGTTTTTTATTTCTGGCATTGTTGCTGATCTTTTTTATAGCTTCAGTCATTTTGGCTTCTCACTCTTTACTGGCCTTATATATTCAAATAATAAATCCACCAAATTGTCTATGATTTTTTACCTTGTCTATCCTAATGGCATGTGCACGTGCATAATGGATTGGAGGCTTTGGATATTCATATGCCTTATAATTGTATTTCTACAAGAACACATTTAGAACTTGTGTTCCAGTTTAAATTGAGTCTTTTATTTTATGTACTTCTGCAGCTGAATATTCTGTTAAGCCTGTTTAGGAGAAGAGATACACAGAGGTATCAATAGCACTACTAGCTGAGATAAAGATGGGCCTGAGTAAGTGCTTCCCAGTTAGCAGTTGATTGTACTCACTCTGTCAAACTCTGACATTAGGTTTCAACATGATTGAGCAATCAAAGTGTGTTGAAGACATGAAGAGCTGCATTTTATATTCTATAGTTATTAAAAACACTTACGAGCCAGGAGAACAGATTTCACACAATCTTAAAAAATGGACATAAAATTAAGTATTTTGTAAGAAATGAGAATATGAATGTGTTAGAGAGCATTTTGGACAGACACTGTAGCCTATGTGCACAAACCTGCAGGCAAAACAATGGACATTCAGTGGATTTAGAAGCATGCTTGCAAACACTCTGTGTACATGCCTGATAGCAGAGGCATACTGCCCTTGGGCAGCCAGCATGAGAAAGTTTGCCAACTGCATCCAAGGCAAAAGGATGTGAAAGAACATGGTCTGAAGATGCTAGTGGATGAGAAGATTTTCTGCTGATATTGCTGACAAGCTAAGCTAAGCCAAGATATGTTTAAGAAATGCTCTTTGTTTTATGCACGGTCCTTTGTTAACAAATCAGATACATTCCTGTGTTGCTTGAACCCTGGATAACCATATAAATGTACCCTGAACCTAGCAATAAATGAGCATTGATCATACTTCTATGAAGATTCAATCTTTTACTCCGGAGGCTGCTCTCCTTTTTCCCCTAACCCCTACTCTCTCTTTCATGATTAGTGCACAGTAAGTCCAGGAAATATTTTTTTCTTTGTGTTGAGGTAATGAAAAAAAGGGACAGAAAGATATTTCCTAGGAATAACTGTGAAAAAGCTATGCCAAGGTCCTTGTGGTGCCATCTCTACTTGGCAACATAATAGTTAAAATGAAGCAGCAAAGAAATCACTGTGTGTTGGGAGCAATTTACTCATGATTGTTAACTAATTGTTTTATATGTTTCCAATCTTCCTGGCCTATGCACATTTATATAATCCCTTTGGCTTGTTCTGTTTGTGGACTGTACTACAACAATCAGTACTAGACCAGCTGACTTTTGATAGCAACCTTCCTACATGTTAAAATTTGAAGTCTAGAATTGGAAAGTTTTTGTACTCTGTAAGTATTAAAGATGGTGCCAGTTTAGCAAATCATGCTTAGACGTAACAGACTTTTAGGGAGCCATGTAACAAGTAAAACAAACAAAAGTATTTTTTCTTCAGTGAATACCTCTTTTTAAACCAGTGATAGAGCTACAATTACAGAAGTCTACAATTTTGCTGAAGCTACTATTGGTAAATGAGGACTAATCTACTTAAATTTGTAATTAAAAACCTGTAACAAAAATCTAACCCTCAGAGCTACCACAAGTAACCACAGAAAATATTCATCCTCACCCCCCACAGAAAAATTAAAAATCCCTTTATAATTAGGGCATCATTCCTATCTCTTGGCTTTGGTTTGTTTTTGCTTTGACCTTCCATGTTTCAAGAAGGCTGTTACCCTGATGGTAACATTTCTGAGAAGAACAAGACCACAGGTTTATTAATGCATTCACAGAAGGAGTAAAAAATAGTTTTAATATATACCAAGACTTTGTGCAAAGAGAAAGGAATTTTAAGACCCTGGTGAATTGGAGCTACCTCTAAAAGAACGAAATTACAGCAAGGAAGATTCACATTAAGTACCTGGGAAAACTTGAAAATGGAAATGACAGTTGAGCAGTAAACTGCACTAAGATTTATAATGCAACATAAAATTCCATATTTCTTTTCTCTAAATGTCTCCAAGAAACTCACGTTCAAAAATTTACTCTTGATATATGCCTTTCCATTTCTGCTGAAGCACAGTTGCTAGGTATTCTCCTCTGTGTTCTAAGTGGGGATAACCAACAGTCTTTATTGCCTTACTGTTTCCTTTCTATTTTTAGTTCTTTATTCATTTCCCTCATTTCTATTTTTAGTTCTCTATTCATTACCCTCCTTTCTATTTTTAAGGGGTTTTTTTTGCCAATAAATAAAGGGAAAAGTACCTTTAGAATACTTTCTTCTTCCCCATTCCATGTCTCTTCCTCTGTATGAACATCAGCAATTTTTATAAACTTATGAAAATAATTTCTGAAATATAGTCAAATCCCATCCTCCACACATGCATATTTTTCAAATAGAAGGGCAACTAAATCTAAAATATTACAGAACTGGGAATAATATATATGTAATTGCTTTAAGGAATTATCCCTTTCAAGCACTTGCCTCTTCAGACTCCCTTGCACTTTTTGTCAACCATTTTTCTGAATGGTTTTCCCCTCCAGGTCCTGACACCTGTATAATTTCCCTGCCTCCAGACTTATAGAGAAATTATGTAAGATATAATTCTTGTATAAAAGAATCTCTCTTTCTTCCTCGCCAATTTCCCTCTAATCTTATATTTTTCCTCCACTTGTGCTTCTGCTGCAGCAGGAACACATCTGGCAGGAACAACCTGCTACAGGACCTAATGGCAGAGCCAGTCTGTGGATTGTACCTTAGACTTCTGTAATAGCAACTGCCTAGTTTTGAAAAAGATTGAAGTTAAAGCATTTCTCGCATCTTTGCAGAAGCTTGTTCTAACCATGTCCATGGAAGTTGTAGTTTTATCTTTCCTTCCACTGTCTCTGGAAATCTTTCCCATCTTTAACCCATACAGCCTCTATCTACATCTATGTGTTGCTTTTCTGTGATAGGCATGAGAGTGAAGGTGCCAAAACCCCTGATATGTCTGGTACAGTGCACAGTGCAAGGCAAAGATGGCAACTCGATTTAAGTAGCTAAATAAACATGTCAACATGATATATTATTTGGCTTATTAGCCTTGATTTTATTGATGAACTTAATTGTCATTAATTGGAAATTACAGAATGGCGTCATGTTCTCTCCTACATTTTCTAAGACACTTAATATCTTTGCAGCTGCTTTGCTACAGAGAAGAGAGGTTGTACAGTAACAAGGAATTGGGATATTTTGCTTCTCTTAAAATACTTTATCATAATGGGTATTATTTGTCAGATCATTTTGTATGATAAAGAGGCTACTGGGAATGTCATGCATCAGAATAGACTCCCTAGGCAAGTGGTTGAGTCACCATCCCTGGAGATATTTACAAGATGGGTTGATGTGACCTTTAGGGACATAGTTTGGTGATGTATTTGGCAGTGGTAGGTTAAAGATGGACTTGATGATCTTATGGGTCTTTTCCAACCTAAATATTTTTAAGAGTCTATATATGAGTGCACAATTTTTGAGTAGCATGCCATTTTTTGCAGAGGAAAGAGGACTGAGAATTTTGGTTACTTCAAGCTTAATTTTTTTTCTAGTTTCTGAGAGCAAATATGTACGTAATAATACATAATTTAACAGTATCTTCAAAAGAGAATAATCTCCAATCTGAACGCAAAACTGAATATTTTTTTCATCTATCTCCTCTGATTCATCTATTAGTTGATGGAAGTGTTTACAAAAGACTTGGCATCAAATTATAGTATCACTAATGGGGCCTAATGACTGGGTCAAATCAAAAGTCATGGAATGAGATTTACACGACTACAATTAAATGTTTTCACAAATAATTGTACAATTGTGAAGTCGGTATCATAGAAGTGTGAGAACCCTGTTTATTTAGGAAGTGGTAAATGTTGCTGTTGTGCAAAACTACACAGCAGCAGTGACAATGTCTGCACTGTAAAAACATAGTCACAGTGGGACACAATAACTATCATAATTGGTAAGTATACTTGTATACTTTTTCATACATATTTTCAGGTTGTTTGGATATAGAAGAAGGAAGAAAACCATGGTTACTTTATCTTTGTTAATGATATGTCATAATATTCCATTTTAAATAAGATGTATTTTTAAAAACAGTTTGATGACATAACTCTTCCTGCTGAAGTCTTTGATTATTGAATTCATAGGAAAAAAAGCTTAACTAAATAAATAAATATATTTGATAGTTGCCTCACATAGTATATATATGCAATTAATACCATAACACAGCTTACATAGAATGCCTATTAAAAATTGTAAGATCCTAAATGAGAGATGCAGGACTCCAGGCAGCTCTTCCAAATGCAGTTTATTACATTCAAGATGTTACAGCAGTCCAGGGTCATGGGCGACAGAGCCTGTGCCTACAGCTGTCAGCTGCAGCTGCAGGCAGGCCTGGAGACTCTTAGTTTGGGTTACAAATGCAATATATACTTTTCTTTGCTGAGCATCTTAATACAGTAGAACCAATTTATACCTTAACTTTTATCTATAGCCTATCATAACTACTATGATTACCATATTCATGTTACTATTCTCCAGTCACTAAAAGTTAGTACATTACAGTTTAAGCTAGAAGTTGTTTTTCAGTTTTCTTGCAGTAGAAAATTCTGAGACCTTTTTTCTACTTGCAACATCTGCTGACTTGTTTGCCTGTGCTATCTTTCTGCTTGGTAAAAACAACTTCTTGTTTGAGGTGGGTTTATCCTTTGCTCTAAGTAAGTCATAAAAGCCCCTTCTAACTAACATACCCTTTGCCTCCTTAGTTAACCAGTAAGACTAGCTCAGCAATTCCTTTCTTCCATATCAAAACTTGCTTCTATCTCTATTCCTTCCTCAGCTTCTCCATTCAAAAATATTTCTGCTAAGCATACATATCTGTGAGACTTTCTCGTCAAACTTTCATCCTTCCCAACAAAAATGTCTGCAAATATCCTGAAAAATCAAATCCTACTGAACAGTGATGTTATTAAAAACAATAATCTGGGTGAGTTTTCACCCTTCAAGGTACAGTGGGTTGATCCTGACTGGATTCTAGGCTTCCACCAAAGCTGCTCTGTCACTTCCCTCCACAACTAGATAGGAGAGAGAAAATAGTGCAAAAGGTTCATGTGTTGAGATAGGACAGGGAGAGATCACTCACCAAATACCACCACAGGCAAAAGAGACTGAATGTGAGAATACTGATTGAATTTATTCCCAAATAAATCAGAGCAGATAATGAGAAGTAAAATAAATCTGAAAACTACCTTCCCCCATCCCTCCTTTCTTAACAGACTCTCCCTCCTCCTCCTTGGTGGCATAGGAAGATGGTAAATGGGGATTATTATCAGCTCATCACAGTTGTTCCAGCCACTGCTCAGGGAAAAGTGTCCTTCCTCTGCTCCAGCATGGGATCACAGGAGACAGCTCTCCTTGAACTTCTCCAATGTGAATCCATCCAATGGGCAGCAGTGCTTCACAAACTGCTCCATCATGGGTCACTTTTCCATGGGGTCCTTCAGTCACAGCTTGCTCTAGTGTGAGGCCCCCACAGGGTCACAGGTCTTACCAGGAAACCTGCTCTAGTGTGAGCTCTAGTGTGAGCTTCTCTCTCCACAGGTCTGCAGGTCCCTGCCAGGAGCCTGCTTCAGCACAGGACTCCCATGGGTTCATAGCCTCTTTTGGTCATCTACCTGCTCCAGCATGGGTCTCCTCTATGGGCTGCAGGTGAATCTCTGCACTCCCATTGATCTCCATGGGCTGCAGGGGCACAGCTGCTTCACCATGGTCTTCACCATGGACTGCAGAGGAACCTCAATTCCAGCACTTGCAGCACCTCCTCCCCCTCCTTCACCAAGGACCTGGGTGTCTGTAGAGTTGTCCCTCACATAGTCTCACTTTTCTCCATCTCAAATTACACCTGCACAATAATTTTTTTTCTTCTTCCTTAATATGCTACAACAGAGGCCTCACTACCATTTGTGATTGGCCCAGCTTTGGTCGGTGGTGGATGTGTCTTGGAGCCAGCTGGCATTGCCTGTGCTGAACACGGAGGAAATTTCTAGCAGCTTCTCACAGCAGCCACCTCTGGAACCCTACCCCTGCTACTAAAACCTGGCCAAGCAAACCCTATCCATAATGTTTGGCCCAGAATTCTTGCAATGTGCATCTTAATAGCTTATTTTTCACTCCCAGGGAGATATTTAAATGATTTCTCCTGAAACAGTGCTGGATCTATAGCTAAGCAGTAATCCCATTTAAATTCTGGGCATTTCTTTTTTCCCAGCATCAAGTAGTAGCTTCTGGAATAAACACTTTTCTTTGTAAAAAACATTCAGTGTGCCTATTAGTATTTCAGTTGCTACCTGCTGACTGACGAAACACTTCCCCTAGTTGAAAAGCCCCTGCATAATGGCAAGTCAACAATATTTCTACTCTTGCTAATTGTGTTCTCATGTTTGTTGTGTAAGAACTACACAGGACTGGTTTTCCCTGCTGTCTTTTCTTCTGCTATCTAAACTTTTTTTCACCACTTTTAATTTTCCTTACCACAGGTAAAATAGGTCAATATTTTTCTACACACATCTCATAAGGAGTCAAGATAAATTAAAGACCTGTTTGTTTGTGCCTTGGGGTGATTTTATGATGATACTCTCTCCCCTAATCTTCTGCTCTATGCTCAGAAATGGTTGCTGTAGTTTTGAGGTGGGTCCTGGGGAGGGGTGGGAGCCTTGGGGGCTCTTGCCCAGGCTTTGTTCCAAGCCTCACTCCTGGACATGCTTGGTGTGATTTGGACTGGCATTACTTTGTTGCTTAACTAGCTTGGTTTTGTTAGCTTAAGCAAGAAGTTTCTTTCCCCTTTTCCCCGGCCTTGGAGACTGCAATCCTTTGTCAGCTTTTGTTTTTTTATTGAACTGTTAACTTGGTTTTGATCCAAGATCGGCGAGGTGATCAGCCGGGGATCTGCGGAGAGCTGTGAGGAGCTTTTCCATCCTAGCCCCAGACCTCGGAAAAAGCCAATGCAGCAAAAAAAAAAAAAAAGGACCCTGAATCCACTAACTTCTTTTTTTTTTTTTTTTTTTTTTTTTTTTTTTTTTTCCTGGAGCTGCTGCATGAACTTTCTTGCTGGTGCCATTTTGTTCCTCCCTGCCAGGAGGCCAGCCAGTTTTTCTTCCCCTGGCTTTTTTTATTTTTTTTTTTTTTTTTTTTTTTTCTCTCTCTGTGTGTGTAGGAAGAATAAGGCTCTGACAATTTTTTATTATATTATTAGATATTATTTTTTAATATCTAGCATTTATTCTTTTTTTTGTGTGCGCCATGTGAGCACTTTATCTATAAACAATTGGGGTTTTTTTTCATTTTCACACTCTAATACTCATTTCTTATCAGCAAGAAGGGATTGCTGAAACCCTTTTCTTTAGAGGAAACACTAATTCCAGAGTGTTTTCTCCAAAACTTATCTCTAAACCAAGACAGTTTGCTTAGTTCCTAAATAGTTACTAAAATATTTTCTGTATGAGTATTTGTATTTCACAGATAAATCTATTTCTCTTATTAAATACAGTTCTTACCAACTGACCAATACAGGAAAATTCTAGTTGTTTATAAATCTGAGGAAACAACTGTTCCTTTTTTTTAATTTTTTTTTAACCAGAAAGCATTCACCATGTAAGGAGTAGGATTTCTTTATTATAGTTATGTTAAATATAGGAAAACTATTGTATACATTTTGTTGCAGCATGAGAGGTCTAAGAGAAAGATAGGAAACATAATTACTGCCTTGAATATTTTATTGTGAAACAAACATGGTTTGGGAATCTCTGGCATGGATTTTACCTAAATGGGGTCTGTATAATTGTGTTCCCTACAATACCTGACTATAAAATGTTCTTATGAAATAAGACACAGAAGCCTGCCATGGCATTCTGATATTTCAGTTGTCTAGCCATTTGGATCATGAAGCATGGTAAAATGTAGTTCTATGAACTGTACATTCCCTTTCCTTGGCTTTTTTTTTTTTTTTTTCTTTAAATTTTCCCAGCAACTTGCTGTGAGAAGCCTGGGCAGAATTGTCTTGAAGGTCTAGCTGATTTGGGGCTCTATCACATGTTACTGGTGTCATTAATGAGCTGGTCATTGCACAGATGAACTCTGTATCTCTGGCTTTTTTTCTCTTTTCAGTAAAGAGAAGAGCAGATCTCAAAACTTCTATATTGCAAGTTTGCCTAGCACATGATACAATAGTATCTGTTAGCCTCTACCCCCTATATGGAAGAATGGAAAGGAGGACCCCTGTGGGGTTTCACAGGGAAATGATGGTATAAATTCACTATATATTGGGGTAGGGAGTGCTATATGAATGTCAAGATTGCTAGGAGTTTTGTGGAGAGCAAGCTTCTTTTTGAGTTCTGAAACTGAAATTCAAGCTGAATTTGAGCTACCTTGTGCTACTATGTAGCTATAATTCACATTCATGCTGTTTAAAAATGTATGAAGAAACCTGATGCAGTAACTTTGTCAAACTGTAATGCTTGGCCAAAATTATTTCTTAGTGAAAGCATTTAAAAGATTTTTAAACAAGCAAACACAAATCTTGACTTGGTTAACCTGCAGCTGGCATACTGTTTCCCTCTTATTCAAACATTTGTATCTAATGGACTGATCTAATGTTGCAGTAGAGATGGACATGACACTCCAAGGTTCAAGCGGCAATAGCGATCTTTATTGTTCACAGCTCATATTTATATGGTTTTCAAAAACTGCGTGTTCAATCCCTATTGGGTAGTAACTTGTTGCCGCCCAATGCACTGGCCAATAACTGCCTGTGTGCGTGCTTGCCAAAGATTGGCCAGCATCCGTTCCTTGCGGTTAAGTCCTTCTGCTTTTCAGTGCTTTTTTCCTTAAAGTTGTTTACTTCCTTTTCTCATGGGTATAGGCTGATCAGGGTTACTTGTGTCTGTGAGGCCTTCAAGCCAGCTGTTAGCCGTCAGAGTTCCCTCTTGGTTTTTTGACTACAAAGGCAGTCTTTATCATCCTTTGCAGGACTCTTTGCAGACAGCATAACAAACACGGCACAATGAGCAAAATAATTATGATAGTACAAAAATTTTTAAGCCTAGTTTGAACGATTTGAATCTTCACCCAGATTGACAAACCTAACCCTTCCAACCAGTGATCTATCCCAGAAAATCCTCCATACAACACATGCCATCAAACTCTTCACAACTATGTGCATGAGCTAGCAAAAGAAAATCAATTGCAGCATGATTTTGCAAGGTAGCATTCAGTACACTATCTACATCTATAGCCAAAGCACTCAAAATTAAGGAAGTTTCATTTACTCTTTTTGTTATAAAGCAAGCCAATTTATTTAATTCAGAAACTATCAGGCGTAACATTTTGCTTTCCTGTTCCAATTTGGTCCCACATATCATGTCCTGGTGTATAATTAAAAAATACACATCTTTCTGCTGAATCATCCTTCTAATATCCCTAAAATGTCTAACTCTTGGGCTTCAAGTGAAGCAACAGGTAAATTGTCATCCCAAAGAACCCATAGTTCCCAGTGGGTTGTGGTATTACAATTGTTCTGGGAAGAGCGTCACATTTTGACAACATTTTGTGTTACTTGTATACATTGTGTGCAATTCAAGGATACCCCCACTAAGCAGCTATCAAAAGATTGTTCTGCTTGTGCCACAGACACACAAAATCGTGTCTGATTCAATGCAAGGAGCAACCATACCCAAACATTGTTACTGTTTCATGGAGTCAGCTGAGGGGCAGTCAAGGAGGTGTTTCTTGTTGTCATCCAGAGCAGAGTGTAGAGCAGGGTGCACACACCAGGTAGGTACCCATCAAATTCCAGCATCTGTAGAAATACAGGCATTCTCACGCCCCCAGGGTCCCAAGTACCTTCTCATATGTTGATAATGAATACCTTAGGCTTGGGGAACTGGATGTTACTGGAGGATTGTGTTAACAAAAAAATGATTTAAAATTATAGAGTTTTGGGAGTTTGGCAATATCATAAGGTGATTCAGCATATACAGAGCTTTGACCACCCTCCTTTGTGGGGTTTCACCAGACATTCCCCTTTTTGTTTTTTTAGGATGCGCTTCAAAGTTCCATGGGCATGATCAACAATGGCTTGGCCTACAGGGGAATGAGGAATGCCACTGAGATGTGACACACCCAGTAACTGCAAGAATTGATGAATTTTCTGTGAGATATAGGCAGGGCTATTATCAGTTTTAATGGTGTGGAGAATGCCTAGGACAGCAAAGGACTACGACTGCCAATGTGTAACAGCATCATGGCTTTTTTCTCCAGCATGAACTGAAGCCCATATACTGGATGAAGAGGTGCCTATGCAAATGTACATACTTTAGCCAACCAAATTCAGAAATGCGTGTAACATCTCTCTGCTAAATTTGTAAGTCTCACAGACCACAGAGGTGTGCACTGATGCAGTGTGGCCTTGACGATCAGCACAGGTATTAACATTGCGGGCCTTGGTATTTGTTAACAAAAACTGTTTTTGTAAGGCCTGAACACTTGGTGAAAAAACGCACATGATGCTCTCGCATGTGCCAGCATGTGTGGGTGTGGTGCTGTCCAGGCATGGCTGGCTAACCAATCAGCTTGTGCATTACCTTCTACTATTAAGCCAGGCAAATTTGTATGACTCTGAATATGTGACACATAATAGGGACGAGTTCTGCCTTGGATTGCATGCCACAAAGTTTTTAACAATTCAAATAATGCAGCATTATCAATTTCTTTTAACAATGATTAGTCCAATCATTGTGTGATGTCTGCAACATAAGCAGAATCAGTTACAAAATTTAAGGGAACATGAGGGAAACATTGAAAAGCCATGGCTACAGCACATAATTTCACTAGCTGAGGTGATCCACTATCGTGACCCTCTACTGTTTGCCATCCATTGCCATCTTTCCAGGTCACAATGGCTTTTCCTGTTTTCCTGGACCCATCAGTAACAACAGTGAGACCCTTCAAGGGTGTGCAATTGTTTAGCAGTTTCAAAGACAACACAGTGTTGTCTGGTACCGCTCAGCTGCAGCAGTTTGTGACTGGGTAGGTGATAGGTAATTTGCCCTGTAAAGTTTTGTAAGGCGTTTTGTAGTGCTGTGCTGTTTGTAAAGCACCATTCAAAGTATTGTTGTACCAGAATGATAATTTTAAAAGGATCCCTAGCATTCAGCTGCAAGCATCTCTGATGGCATTTACTAAGTCATTGTGCAATCAATTCAAAAATAGTGCTGTCTTTTTAGGTTGGTGGGGCAAAAAGACCCATTCTAAAATGTGTAGTGTGTCAGACCACTGAGTGGCCCATTGACCAATAATACCTGTAGCATGTAAAACAGCAATAACAATGACTATTGTAATAGAAACCTCAGGGCATAGTTGATAAACTTGTCTGTTTGTTATGGCCCACTCTACTGTTCTGAGTGTGGCTTTTGCTTCTGGATTAATTTTCTTGCAGAAGTTAACTCAGGGTCACCTTAAGAATATTAAACAAGGGTGATAATTGTGGGGTAATTAACCCTAAATAGGGTCGTACTGAGTTGATGACACCCAAAAGTTTTTGTGCATCATTTAATATTTGGGTCTTGGTTGAAAATTGAATTGCTTGTGGCTGTATTGTTTGGTCTAATATTTTAACTCCTAAGTATTTCACTGGGAGTTGTTGTTCCACCTTTTCGGGTGGAATTTGCAACCCAAACTGTTGCAGTGCCTGCATCAATTTTGGCTGAATCTCTATAAGGCCTTCTTTGGTTGAAGTTGCTATTAAAATGTCATCCATGTAATGATAACAATAAGCTCCCAGGAATTGTTCTCTTACTATTGATAATGCCTGTGCAACATACCGCTGGCAAATTGTTGGAGTATTTTTCATACCCTATTGGCAGCACTTACCATTGATCTTGTTTGAGTGGTGCTGCATGATTGATAGAGGGCACTGTAAATGCAAACATTGGGATATCATCAGGATTTAAAGGAATAGTAAAGAAACAGCCTTTTAAATCAACAATCAAAATGTCCCACGTAGCAGTTATCATAGTTGGGAATGGCATTCCAGGCTATAGAGCACCCATACTTTCCATAACAACATTAATTTTTAAGTAATGGAGTAAACTTCATTTACATGATTTCTTTTTAATCACACAGGAGTGTTCCATGGACTTATTGATGGCTGAATATGTCCATGATTTAATTATTCTTGAACTACCAATTTAAGGGTGTATAGTTTTTCAAGGGGCCACTGATCAACCCACATAAGTCATTCACTGAGCCACTTTAAGCCTAAAGTAGGATGCTTTGTGCCCTTTAGCACAGTGGCCCCTGTTAAAAATCTGTTCCCAGCCAAATCCCCCATGCTGACAAGACATCCCTTCCCCATAGGTTGAGTGGCGCAACAGTAACATAGGGATGGATAATGGCTGTCTGTCCTATCCTTTTAACTAACACAGACTTACTACTCAAGTAACTTTTGTGGTAGCTCCAAGGCTAGCAACAACAGATCCTACAGCCATGGTGGGCCATGATTGAGGCCATGTGTTAGGAGACATGATAGTAATGTCTGCTCCAGTATCTATCATCCCACTAACCTTGATGTGGGATGGATTTGCCTGAGGCATTGTGAGAGTACAAACCATGTTTAGTCTTTGATCAGATACAACCTGAGTCCAGTATACTTGAGGTTCTCCCATTGACCTGAAGCCTTGTTTCCTCACAGCTTTGAGTCTGTTTTAGAAACAAAAGACTTAAAAGGTACAAGCTGAGCAATATGACTTTTAGCTGGAATGTTTACAGGAGGAGTAGGTGTTGATACTATAGCAAATATCTATCCAGTATAGTCTGCATCTATAATTCCAGGGTGGACAAAAATACCCTGTAATGTTGCAATTGATTGTCCTAATAGTAATGCACTTAATCCATTCCCAGTAGGCCAGTGGGCCTTAAGGCGGATTTTATATACCTTTAGTGAGTCTATAGTTATTGTGTGGGCAGTAGAAACACCCATGCCAGCTGATCCTCTTGTTTTCCCTATAGCCAGTCGCCTAGGTCTGCACTGGGGGATGAAAAGATGCTTGTGTCTGTGTGCAATTCCCCTTCACACTCTTCTTCCTGTTTCTGTCCATTAAGAGGTTGTCTGTTAGCATGGAATTTAGACTTGCAATGCTTGGCAAAATGACTGGATTTTCTGCATTGGTTACTGTGGTGACCTAAAGCTGGCCTGTAGGCCTCAAAGTATAAATAATTATGAAATTATAATGGAAATATGTGATCAGTTACATAATTACCTGCCTTCTATAATTCGGCCAGTAAGAGCAGGCCCAGGCCGTTGGAGTCTCAGGCTTCTATTGGCTGGCTGACCAGGAAGTAACAGGCTCAGCCAATGAGGATTAACCTCATGGGCTCCTAAGGTATATAAGGAAGCAAGATCTGACTAAAAGGAACTGTTGCTGCATGAACTCAGTGTGTCTTGTCACTGGTGACAGGTTACAGTTTCCCACTATAGGCACAGCTCTCTGTTTCTGATGTGTCCCCAATTAGCTGGACTTATGGAGACAATTTGCTTTCATGTGGCCTTGTTGCCTGCATCCATAGCATTGGCATGACAACCTCACAGCAGCTGCCAAAGAATTAGCTGACAAAGCCACATTCTAGGATTCAGTTCCAACTTTAGCACATGCATCAATAATTTCATCTAAGAACGGATTTTCTCTTGGTAATAGATCTATTGCTTTGCTACAGTCTTCATTTGCATTGTTTCGTGTCAATTGCAATTATCAGCTGATTTTTTTTTGCACCCTGATTTACTATTTGCTTTTCCATTGCATCTTATTATCATTCTGTAATTTGCCTATAAGGCTCTTTGGGGCCCTGCTTAATTGTTGAATATCTCTGAGTTGGTGTTGACATGTTTGCAACTTTCATCAGTGGTTGCATTCCTAAATCTCTTGCATGTGCCAATGTCAAGGGATTTAGGTGTGCTTGCAGCTGCGTTATCTATGGGAGGCAATCCCAGAAGTTGAGGGACCCCTACCCCAAAGTGTGTATCTTGCTTCGGCACCTCTAAATTATGCAGACCTTGCTCTTCCACATATTGCTGTCAGGTGGACTCAAACATCATGTATTGAATCAGGGTACAGAGCAACTTAGCTATTTGCTTGATATCAAAGGGTGTCATTTCATTGGCAACTAGAAATTGTAACATGTTTGCTATGGCTGGAGACCCCAGTCCATATTTGATGGCCAGTTGGTATAACTTGGAAAGAATTTGCCACTTAAAGGGGACACGTGTATATTGGGTGCAGTCCCCATTGTTTTGCAGCCCTGGGAATTCCCCAGTCATCCCACTTGCAGGCCCTTGGCCACCTGTGGGGAGGCCGTGCGTCAGGTGCTGAAGTGGGAATGCCCTGGGAGGAAACCCCCTTCGAGTTCAGGGTGAGAAACTGAAACATTTTCCCAAGGTTCTCCATTCCTTTATGTAAATCTAGTCTTGTCACTCAGATAGTACTCCCTCCCCTGTTCTAGAAGACTCTGTACCTTCTGTCCACCCATTGGCCTCTGTTCAGAACCATTCCCCTCTCCGCTCCCCATTGGCTGTGGTTGTGTCACCCCATCCCAGCTCCTCCCTTCTCCCCTAACCCTGTTGGTTTATTTGTGTCCCATCCCCTCCCACTCTTCCCTGGTTATATATCTTGTCCCCTCCCCTGCTGGGGGCTCTCAGTGCCTTGTGCCTGGGTGCCTTGTGCTTCTGTGAGAGAGATCAGCACACTCTCTCTGCCTTCTTGATCCCAAGACCCTTCAACTGTGGTTGTGGACCTTCCAGCCCATCCTACCCTCCACCTCACCTGCAACCTACCTTCCCTAGACCTTCCACTGTTCTTGTAATAAAACCCAGTTGAACTCCCGTTGTCCCCAGCAGCCCACCTTCTTAATTGTAGGCCTGGACCTTTGCAGCTCTCCACGCTCCTCTTCTCCACCGGGCTTCCTCTCCGCCACTCTCCACATGGCTGGCTATTGTTGCATCATGTTGGGGTCCTTCTGGTTTTCAGTGCTTTCTTCTTTAAAGAAAGCACTTCCTTTTCTCATGAATACAGACGGATCAAGTCAAGGTCAAGGTTACTTGTGTCTGTGAGGCCTTCAGGCCAGCTGTTAGCTGTCACAATCTAAAAGAGGTTTTCTTGTGGGATAAATAACAAGTAGCAGTTAAGGCCACTTATTGGTGAAATTCCAGTACATTTTGGGAAAGTAAACTGATGTATATATTAGCAAAGGTAATATATATATTAAAAAGTAAGAAACGCATAAAGCAAGGAACTGTCTACAGACTAACACTATAAAGTTCACTTGGATCCAGGACTGGGTGACTTCCAGCTGGAGAAAACACTCATAATGAAATATTGCACACTCCACATGAACATAGGAAATCCAAGGGCATGTGTGCAATGTTAGCCAAAAGTGTAAGAACAGTGTAGGCAGGGCTATTTGAGCCTGTGTTAATCTGGGTAGCAATAGAAATACCTTCCAGAACCGTATGCAAGTCATGTATTGCTGCTATTATTATGAATTCGTATTCTCAGACATCCCAAACCTATCTAATTTTTCTCTCCTGCTGGCAGGAAACTCCAATGTTTCTATCTAATCAGGTAATTTCCTATGTAATTGTAGGAGTAAGTCTTGCTACATTATCAGTGGAGGGAGAGGTCAAATGAGTAGCATTTTGAAAGAAGTGCGGCATGTGTTGATGAGTGAGATAGTTGAGAGTGGGTAGCATGAACAGGACTTTTCCCCTCCAACCCCCTCATTTAAAAGTTAGGCTTTTCCCTGCAAGTCCTGAAGCTGCAACCTTCAAAAACTGAATTGTTCAGAAATTTGTGCTAGTACATTTTAGGTGTTTTAAAGCATATCTACTGGCTTCAGTATGCTTCCTCATGCTATGGACACACTTCAGATTACACTGCTTCTCAAACTTCAAATTTTATATCTTCTTTCCTTCTCTTGAATGAATTCTCAGAGAAGAAGGTTTAAGAAGTTTCTCGGGTTTAAGAAGTAAGAACAGACCATAGGTGCCATAGCATGAGGTCATCATGATGATAAGCTGGTTTACGGGAACGATGAAGCAGGACCACAGGGAGGAAAAGGTAAGGTGGGGGGGTGGGGAGGCCGAGCAGACCCTACAAGTGAGTCCCCTCTCCCTCCAAGACACCCAAAGCAAAATCACTTCCTTTGTATCATAGTTAGCTGCTTTTATGCACTAAGGTTCTTTCCACAGCTTGATTTCCCAGGCAATTCATCATTCCTTGCGGGCATTTGGGTATTTGCCCTATCACGGAGGCTTTCTCTGCCCAGATTGCTAGGAGAAGCCTCTCTCGGGATAGGGATGCCAGCACAGTCATTATAGGAATCTTTCACATTATGTGTCACATATGTTGAGGCATAAATAAAAACCTACTCAGTCCATCTCAATAAGGTTACTACTTATGTGCAGCAGAGGCAGGTAAGACAGATTTGAGTTTGTTCAATAAAGGAGGGTGCAAAATTCTTTGCCTAGGATGGAATAACCCTATGCACTAGTACAGGCCAGACTGCTGGAAAGAGGCTTTGCAGAAACGGGAGTACTGGTGGGACGCACATTGAACATAAGTCAGTAATATGCTCTTGATTGAGGCAAGTGGTTTTACCTCTATTTGTGATACTTGTGAGATTGTATGTGGAGTGCTGTGCACAAATCCAGGTCAAAAGACAGGCAGGGAAAACTGGAGCAAGTCCAAGTGGATGGCTGCCAGCATATGGTAAATGGGTCTAAGATGAGAGCTCAAGATATCAGAATCCCTTCAGCCTTAGGAAGAGAAGGCTAAAGACAGGTCTTATTGGTGTCTATACCTACCTGCAAAAAAGATAAAAAGACTGATTATTCTCAAGGGTGTTGATAGTACAAGAAGCAGTAGATGCATGTTGCAATATGGAAAATTCCAGTTAGAGAGAAAAAAAGATCACCATGAGGGTTGTCAAACACCATACTAGTTTGCCCAGCTAGGCTGTGGTAATCACAAATCATTAGAACAGGGCCTTGAGCAACCTGCTTTGAGCAGGACATGAATTTGACTAGATGACCTCCAGATATGCCTTCCAGCCTTTGGTGAGTGCCTGGAAAGATCAATGTCTTGAGACATTTTGACATTCATGTGTGTAGGGGAAGGGGCAGGTCAGGCCTTGCCCTGGTGAGGCAGCTATCTGCCCTCTACACCCCTACTCTTAGAGCCTATATTGCAGCCTGGGAGTGGCTGCCAGTCATGGAACACCAGAGGCAATGCCCCACACTCTCCTAACCCATCTTCTAAGTGGCCAAATGACCAGAATTCCCACCTGGGAGAAGGGCCCAGGAAGACCAATGGGTATTTAAGGTTTTGCAAACATGAGACCATCACTTTGTCTGGATGCTATCTCCTTTTGGAGTTTCTATCATCTTGGGAAACTGGGAGCTGGTAGCTATATGTGTGCTTTTCTGTATATTTTCTGTCCTTCTCTCTTTCTCTTTCTTCTTCAATTCCCTTTTCTTGGAATTCTTGAATAACTTGTAGTTTAACAGGCTTAAAATTTGCTAGCTTGAATGGGCTAAATTAACGCTTTGAGAAGTCTTTTAAATAGATTGAATATTGCACTAAGCCCTTTGCCAAAGCTTCCTTGATTTTCTAAAGTTGCTGGTAAAGTTATTTTTTGTTGTTTTGACCTATTGAGAATATCTTGTCAGTATTTCTACCATGTGTCTAACTCAGAGTACATGAACAGCTGTAAGTCCTGTTAAAAATCTTGTCAACTAAGTCTTACAGCTTCATGAGGCTTTACAATCCCATACCAACATGAACTGGAAATCAACAGGAGATGAAGCTCTTTTCTCTTTCAAAGAGAGCTTTGACTACAGTAAATCTAAAAATGAAATGAAACAGTATTTGAATACTTTGAACACCTCCATGAAAAGTAATTCTTGTCTTTGCTTAATTCTCTGTTGACTACTTCAGACAGGAAAGTGAGACTAATTTTCTGATAACTTACTTTTTTTCAGTACAAACTTCATTTGATTTGACTGAGGACTTTGAAGGCAAAAACAATGTCTCGCTTGACTTTTCTTCTTCCCTCCTTTATTTTAAAGGAAGCTGTGGTTGGTTTTAAGCTCAGTTTTCTGGAGTATAAAGGTTATGGAACTCCAGGGAAATGTGGATTTTTTTTATGGTGTATTTTGTCCAGTAGGTGTCCCTCATTCATAAAGAATCTTAAAAGGATTTTTCCACTGCCAGACCATAGATAAATGAAGAGAAAACCTTCAAAAACAATTACCTGCCTTATAATTTTCCCATTTAAAATAAGGTACAAATTACTATACTGTATATTACTGGACTTTGAAGTTAAGGAATTTTTTAAAAAGTAGCTCCCATTCTGACTGTAGTTCAGTTTGAACAAAAACAGTGGGAAGCATTGTAGCAAGAAATGCCAGGGGAACTGGCATAATGGTGATTCACAGCTGTTACGTAACTCTGATGTGGTTTGGGCAAAGCTTCTCTCATGAATGGTCACCTGGCAACAGTTTTAAAAGTAATTTTTTTTATCTACTTCCTTAGTTTTTTTTTAAAAAAAAACAAAACCTTATCTTCTCAGTGTCTTATTGAAAGATGATTATTTCTTTTACCTCAGCCAGCTTTAACATTCCCAGGTCGTGCTGGAGAATAGGTGAAGGCTTGATGGTGTAAGACACAGAGGCACTGTATCTTTGGCTTGCTATTGGCAACTGTGCTTCTGGCAAAACGTAATATTTTTAGGATGGAATAAGTAATTGTGCTTGCTACAGGGCACCCAGCTGCCTTCACAACTGTTTTTATTCTTTATAAATTTAAAACTTAAAAGCTGTAAATTCTGACTGCAAGTGCAGGGATCAGGAAAAAGAACTGCAACAGCATGAATGAACTGCAAATGCCATGATGACTGGATTGAGCTAGGAAAGGTCTAGGATATGTGGGAAGCTATGGTTTCTATGAATACTTTTAGATGAATAGGAATGTTTTAATTGTAGTTAAAGAATATTCATTTTCTTAAGCTACATCTGCTTGATTCAAATAACCTCAAATCAATAACAGGTCTTCACTTAACCACATGGACAGCAAACTGCAATGATACTACATCATTTGCTTATGGGTATCTAGATGTCGCTGACTTGTTATAGACAGGGAGTCATTGTATTAGAAAATAATCAAGAGATCCACTCAGTTCTTACTTTAATCCATGCATTGGGGAAGTAAAGAATATGTGGCTAAACGGAATAAATAGTGACAGTCTTCTGGAGGCTGACATACAAGTCGGCAATTCTAATAGAGTGAAAAAGGAGGTATTTTTGCTCTGGCCTGGAAACTGCACCATGTGCACCTCCCTTCCCCATTCAGTAATAACCAGGAAATTAGGAAAAGTGACTGTACAGGGTGTAGTCGTCAACTTCATATATTGGCAAGCCACACTACAGCAGCTAGGCACAACAGAAAAGACAATCAATGAGTCAAAGGAAAATGGTCTTTGAGAAGTTCTGTCTCTTGTAGCCTTATTGAGCACCTGATTATGAAGGCCTCACAAAACCATTGGGGTAACCATCTGTTCTGCCTTTAGCTGTTTTCATAGTACAGCAATCCAAGTCAATGTCTACTGATTTGGTGAAGGCAAAATAACTAGAACAACAGAAAATACCTGAAATTCCTTATCTAGCATTGAAAAGTGTCTTAAAAAAATTCGCTGTTCTGAATGGCAGATCACAGCTATGTACTGGATACTTCATATTTTAATTTTCTACTAGCCTTTTATTGGAAAAGAAGCCATCAATATTTTAGTTATATTTTCCTCATAATTTCAGGAAGCCATCCTGAATCATGGCCTAAATGTATTTTTTTGTTGTTGTTATTTTTTTGACTCTGGCATTCTTTCATGATTTAGTTTTAAAGGTTTAAAAGTTGCTTTGTAGCTTCATATTTCTAATTCCACAAGTAATTTAGGCACCTGTCCTGTCCTTTCTTCTCTTTTCCTCCTCCTTCTCCTCCTCCTTCTCGTTGATCTTGTTCTTATTTCAACCCATGAAGTTTACTTTCTTTCCCCTTGCATTCTCCTTCATACTGGGTTCACAGGAGGGAATGTGTGAGCAACTGCATGGTACACAGTTTCTATCTGGGATTAAACCACGACAACAAGATAAACCCTCAATTCTTCAGTGATCTTTATATTCTCAGTAGTAGTGCATGAGTGCTTCTAGAGATGAGTGTTCATGGCTTACACCTTGGTTGAACTGCTGAGAACTGGGATTGCTGGAGCAAAAACTGCTGGGAGCTGGGATTGCAAGGATCATGTTTACCTCACTCCGCTGTAAGACTGAGGAATAGAGGGTTTGTAAAGAACTCATTAGGATCAGGTCCTAACACTTTCCAAGTCTACCCTTTCCTAACCAAATATCAAGCAACATTGCCAACAGTAATAGCTTGTTGTTCAGAGGGTCGAGTCACACATTTGTATGTGTCATTTTGGAGGATAAAATGTAGGTGTGGTACCACCACCAGTGTCTTACTGAATTTGTAGTTGCCATCGATTTTCTAGTCAAAGGCCAGAGGAGGAAAAAGAATAAAGGATCACAGTTCCCCTGCCCTCATCTTTTCTTTTCTACTATGAGTTGCTAAAGAAGGTGTTATAACATTTTTCTTAAGTGTTTCCCCAACATGATGATATTTTTATCTTGTATTTATGTCTCACAGTTGCCAAGTTAGCTGACCCAGGAACACATCTGGTCTACTTCCTGGACAGATCACACTGCTATCTCTGCCAGTCCGGAAGTGGTGAATGCACATGAGGATTAGGGTAGGACCACTAGTAAACATTAGCAGCATTTTTGTTAATCAACAGGAAATTGCTAGTATGATATATAACTGGAATGAAATATGGCCTCTCTGGGTTTTGAGCTCTGACAGGTTAAAAAAACACAGCAAGTAATATGAAAAGGACATTGATTTTCTGCCATGAGTTCTAACAGAGAACTACCTAGTCACAGTAAAAAAGAGTCCCTGCAAATCCTAGGAATGTAGCCTGAAGCCTCAGACTCTGGAGGGGGGGCCAGCTATAAAGCTCCCCTCAAGTTAAGACTTGAGTCCATTCATTTGGACACAGAGGCCATTTACAGATGCTAAATTTTACTTGGTGGTGATGTTGCAAAAGCCAAAAATAAATCAATTTGTTTTTTCAACTTAATAAATGTAGTTCACATTTGTTTAAAGCCATGGTTTCCAGGCCTGCCAGTGACTCCAAGGTGAGATATTTTGGAAAATAGAATAATTACCTTAGCAGGCTTTTGTGTAACACATCTGTTGACATGCAAATGATGGATACTATAGTATATGTTTGTGTACCATGACTATATTAATTTTCTGTGACCAATGAAGTGGTAACCTTTTAAGAAAGAAGAAATATCAATGGTCTTAAGTGTCCCCTTTGCTTTGAGTACAGAATGTCCATTATTTCATCTTGCTGCATAATACAGGTATTTATTTGTTCTTTGCCTGAAAGACTGTGGTTGGAAAATATTTGGTGAAATCAGTAGTACTAGGTTATAGGAGGAATAAGCCATCCAGAAACTTATATATCATTTAAGATATATAACAATTATTTAAATAATCCACATTATATTGTAGTAATTTCTTCAATTTCCTATTGTAGAAAAATAGTTCTTTTTGGGCATCATGTCACATACCTATTTCAATAGGAAGCTTGAGATCAGGGATCCAAGCTATGAACTACACAGGGTTTTGTGACTTTAAGCATCAAATATTATGTGGCATACAGAATAAAAGGGAAAGGATTTTTTACCATGCCTTATCTGACATATTTAATAAAGTTAACTTTAGTGGAATTGCATATGAAGAAATAGAAATGGAACAACATTCTTATTTTTTACTGCAGATATTTTTTCTTGAAATTCTTCTCTCTTTCTTGGGATAACTAACACACATAGTAGTGTTTAAGGCTGCATCAAGAATGCACTTTATCTCCCAATTGCTACCGCATAAAATATTTTGGTTCATATCCTGAAACAGTCCTGGAGTGCAGGAACTATTTTTTTTCTCTTTCCTCCCTTCCTCCTGCTCCATCTCCCTGTCCCCTCAATCTATATCAGAAAATGTGCTCCAGAAGTACACCTAATGCACTTTAATCACTAACAGGTGCTCAGTCTAGGTGGTCAGACTAAAGCTACTACAAAATAAAGCCCCCAACTGCATGTGTTGTGGACATGAAATCCCCAGCATGGGGTGCTGTACAAAACTGTGTTTATTGTGCTGTACAGTTTCCTAAATGCAGTCAAAGACTGTGATGCCATTAAAAGAATTAAGAACAAAATAGAGTAGAATTGCAGAGTATTCGGGTAAAATAATTTTAGAAGTTTTACACATCTTAGTGGGGAAGGTATTAGATTTTAAGCTGATGAACTGAGAGAGGGGAAAGCATCTTTCTGTTGTTTTAGCTAGCAGTCCTTATGTCTAAGATTGTGACCCATTGTATCTGCATAGGGTTGAGGACTACACCCAGTGCAAGCAGCTCAGTGAGCAGCTGCAGTGCAAGTTGCAGGTTGTGGCCTGGATGGGCACATGGTAAATGACTGCCTCCAGCAATAAGCCATGACCTGGCACCAACCCTTTGCACAGCTGAGGGTATCGGGAATTTGGGGGCAGGCTGGTCTGTCACTCAGGGACTCTGTGGCAACAAATGAAAAGAAAAGAAGACTCCAGACCCAAAATCACCACTGGAACAGACTGTAAGGAAACAAATGCCCAAGGATTTCTTTGTTTGGGGTCCCTTCTGGGTAGCACCAGTACAAGCTGTTGTTGTGCTGCTGCACCATGATAAAAGGCTCGACCATAACTTACGGGAACCAGACATCTGTGACTGCTACATGGAACCTGGGGCTGAGCCGGTGAGGGTCTATCCGTGTGAGTATGTGTAGAGAGTAAAGCAGGGCACCCGCTGACTCAGTGGAGCCATGTGTTGTGATGGAGCTTTGATCCCAGTGGTAACAGTCTTAGGTGGTGATGGTGTGACTGCCAGAGTGGGTCCTCAATGGTCAGACAAGAAAGTTTCTTCAACATTAGCATCATCCAGTGCATACAAAGAAACCTCATGTTCAGGCTGGGTAGAACATATGGTATTGCTGAAAATCAGGAAATAAACTCACTAGTTTGTTAGGGTAGAAAGTCAACTTTATTCAGTGTTGAGCTATATGGGGATCCCTCCACAAATCATGTACATCAGTTATCAAAACTTTTAACTATTTATAGATTTTAGCACACAAAGGAATTGGTGTTCATTGGCTAACAAGTTACATGATGTGAGAAATGGATTTGTAAGGAATTCTCAAAACTTGTCAGAAATCTCACATAGTCTTGTACACCTGTATAAAAACACTGAGATAAGGTGTGCTGACTTAGGAAGGCCATGGAATAGACATGACATTGTTGAGAGACATATTGAACTAGAAACAAGTTTCAGCAAGTTTCAAAATATGGCTTTGCAAAAAGACCAGATATTTTAGAGACTTAGAACTGTGAAATATGCATTGTAGCAGGACCACGTGGGGTAAAAATATAGGTGATTGGTATTAGAAGTATTAGTAGCACTGTGTGGCAAAAGCTAATAGGCTGAAAAACATTTATAAGGTATTGTAGCCAGGAAATAGGTTGGCTTCTGATAGAATGTTTTACATGTCTTACAGAGTTTTACATCTCTTATGTCTCACCCTTCATCAAGACTGAGAATGGAATAAAAATTTTAAAACACCTCTCAGTTGCCCCTGAAAAGCTGGGAAAACCAACAGCACAGCTGTCTTCATTAATTAGTATTCTGTATTCTATTGGTGATCGATTTCTTGCTGCTCATGCCAATTAGTCCACATTTTGTGTGTTTTTATTAACTTTTTCCCAGATAGGGAGAGCTGCAGTAATTGTCTTAGTTTCTTCTTCATGTCTGGTTTTTGTAATTTATCTTTGCGGTTTATAAATTCTGCATCCCTGGTGTCCAGGTCTCAATAATAAATTTCACTTCCAGGATTTGTTAATTTCCTATCCCAGGTCTGAGAGCACTGAAGCATGACAGGCTCTAAATGTTTTTCTAACCCATGGATATCACCCAGAGCTTGCTTGTTAACTGCTATCTATTTCATGGAATAAATCACCCTTGTTGTTAATTAATTCCTAACATTTTTCCCCACTGCTGAATAGCACTCTTTTTATAGAAATATAACTTTTTGATAACAGTATCCATCTGTTTATTTATTTAGTTATTATATTTCAGAGGAGTAATTATAATGATGACAAGGACTGAAGTTTTGATGTACAGAGTAGCCCACTATGATTTCCTCTTATTAAGAGCAGAAAAAATATTTTGCAAATATCTAGGTGAAACCAAACATTCTTATGACTTCGTATTGTGGCTTAGCCTCAGCTAACAGGCAAAATCCCAGCCAGCTGCTTGCTTATCCCTTGTCACTTCCCCAGGATGGGGCAGAAAATAAAAAGAGCAGGAATGAGAAAGCTTGAGGGCATGTATAAAACACAGGCAGATTGCTTACCAGTCAGTTTTGCAGGCAAAAAAGACTTATTGTAGGTAAAATAACTTAATCACTTGCCAATTAAAATAAAAATATAATCAGTAGTTGGAGTAGTGGGAAATAAGGACAAACTTTAAAATAACAACCTTTCTTACCCCGCTTTCTCAGTCACAGTATCACTCCTTCACTCTAGTTTCATGCTAGACCCCTTCCCCCTTCTTCAAGTGATGCAGGCAGATGAGAAATGGTGTGCTGCAGTCAGTCTGTGGCGGCCTAGAGCTGGCCTCAAAATATAATTATAAAATTATAATGGAAATATGTGATCAGTTCATAATTACCTGACTTCTATAATTCGGCCAGTAAGAGCAGGCCCAGGCCGTTGGAGTCTCAGGCTTCTATTGGCTGGCTGACCAGGAAGTAACAGGCTCAGCCAATGAGGATTAACCTCATGGGCTCCTAAGGTATATAAGGAAGCAAGGTCTGACTAAAAAGAACTGTTGCTGCATGAACTCAGTGTGTCTTGTGACTGGTCTGTCTCTGAAATTGTGACAATTACCTACCATGAAAAAGGCAGAAAGCCCTTAATTGTATTGCATGAGGTATTTCCAGTAAGGATATGTCATTTTGGATGTAATTTTAAAACAAACTGATCAAGTCTCATTTGAATAGTGTGTACCATGTCAAATTGAGGCTCTTGCAGACAGAGATAAATGGGAGCATAGAAACCTTGCTTCATAAGAGAAAAATAAATGTTGATTTTCTATAAATATGTAATCTCTTTAAATATTAAAAATAGGAGAAACATTTCAATCAGCTAAAAGCTGAGCTTTTCAAACATTTGAACAAATAGATACAGTAGGGACAATTTTTTTTTTTTTTTTTTGTCACTGTAGACAGAAATGTCTAAGGCTTGTTAAACCTATCTGTGTTTAAAATGGGACTCAGTTCAGTGTTACATATGACCTGAACTGAATGTTAGGGATGTGAACCTGAAGACTCAGGATTTCCTTATAATTCCTGTATTTGTTCAGGTTGTCAACTTCCCTTTGAGGGGTAAGCAATCAATTTGTGAAGTTCAAATGACTTAAATTTCCTCACATTAAATTCAAAATTTATTCACTAAATTCTGAAAGTATTTGGAATGAAATATTAGTTAAAAAAAAAAAAATCATTGCGTACTTGTCTAAGACAATTTACAGAGTGGAGCCTGGGAAGCAAGCTCCCTCCCCTTTAGTTTAAATAATTTTCACCAATTAAACCCTTTCACCTTTCACCAATAAGGAGAAATGAATGCAAGAAGATGTAAGTGAAAAAATAACTGTTTACTAAAAAAACAAAACAGCAACAACCAAGAAAACAATAATAAGCACTAGATATTAATGTGCTGAATCCTGTGGACTCCCCAGGACCAAAACAATATGGTGGATTGTCCTTTAAAAGACAGGAATCTGCCAAGAAAGGCAGGAATCATCCTGGAATGGAGAAGCTGACCCCCTGACCCCCTCCCTCCAAATTATTATAACTCTGAAATTACAGGGCTGTCAGGCAAAGATAGCGGAAAAGGAATAACAACAGTTCTTTACTAGAATACACACACACACACACAAACGCACACACACACACTTACAACAACAAGAACAACAACAGCAACAGCAACAACACAAAAAAGAAGAAAACTCAATAACAGCCTTTTCCCGCCCTTTGGTGTAGTTATGACCACAACTGGCAGGATGGCTCATGTTGAGGCAGAGGGGCTGTAATGACTCCCCTGGGGCTTCAGAGGATGCTCTGATATAAGCCCCGAGCTTCCCAAGGGGTTTATGGTGGCCCAGGGAAGACAGAGAAGGTAGAGATAGAGGGGGAGGCTCTTCTGTTTCCCTGTGTTTTCAGGTGTCTGGTGCAGTAACCTGGTAATGGTGGCTCTAGTGAGGTTCTAGTCTACCAGCAGCTGGGAAGTGGTCCCTCCAGAGAGAGAGAGAGAGTTGGGGGCCCAGTCTTTTTCCCGTGGAAATACCCACGCAGATCATGCAGGTCTCTCCTGATGAGGGTGGGTGCTGCAGAGTGAGTCCTAGTCCACTGACAGTTTACTGTAAGCAGTGGCCTCACCATTAGGCAGTCAGGAGAAAACTTCACAGCAGTGCCAGACCCCCTGGGTTGAAAAATTCCAGCACCAACCACCACAACCATCTCCCCTGCAAGCCAGTAAAAGACTGCTCCACCCCCAGCTAAGATCAACATCTGTTTGCCATTTCCATTACAACAAATGTGAAGAAAATTCCTTCAAGAAACCTCACCCCAAACACAGACAAATCCCTCCCCCTCTTTAGTCCACTGCGTGGCCCATGGGGCAAAGACAAGATGGCGGAGAAGCCCTGTTCAGCTCAACCTTCTCCCTTTGGTGTTAGTTCCTCTGCTTCTTTTTGGCCAGCTGGACCCAGTTGATGTTGGTGTTGCAGTCCTGAACTGCTGCTGTATTCTGGAGAAAGAAAATGGACTCACTGGGCATTGAAACCCATAGCCCCAGGCCCAACAGCTCCAGCTTGATGGTACAGCTGTGTATTGTGAAACTCTCTCTGAAGTAGTTTTGGATTGTGAAATTTGCAGTTTCTTGGAGATCTGGCCAGGCAACTTCCCACAGACCTCAGAGAGAAACAAAAGAAGGCTTCTGCCTCATGCTGCCTTGGCCCAGAGAACCTGCCCCAGCTAAATATCTTGGCAGCTCAGTGAGAATGGAAGAGGGTTCTGTGTGCCTGTTCCCTGTCTCTTAAAGAGAACCTGAGAATCCCCTGGTCCCTGCAAACTTGGGGTCAAAACTCCAGTTCCTATTTTCCTTCCCAGGTTTTAAAGGGACAGTAAAACAAACCATGTGGATTGATGTAGAGAAAAAATGGAATAAAATACCCTTTTTTTTGGTCACCCAGGAAAATACTTTTCTATTTTTCACATCATTTATAAAAGTCATTCCATCTTCTGAATTATGGAGGCTACTAAAAATCTGCTTCAAAGGAATCTGCTGATGTCAATGCAAAGTTGATTTTAATGATATCAAATTTTAGCTTTCAGAATGCTGCAGGGTAAATATAATAAATAAAATTTATGAAAGTATTACATGTACATTACAGGGGGAAAAACTCCAAAGACAAACACTCCTTCCATATAAGCTTGGCTCTTAAAACTACACATTTGTTATACTGCAGTAATTGCTGTTAAAAATGTGATATCACTCTCACTAGTGAGCATAAGGCACATGCTGTAGTTTTAGGTTCATGTTTCCAAACTCACAAAATCTTTTCAGGGTTCTTAATCTTTTCAAGACAGTTAATTTGATAACAAACATACAGAAAAAAATTAGGGGGGAAGTCAGGGGAGAAGAATTACCATGTAGCAAAGGAAATGTGTGAAGTTATACTCATGATTCTTTGCCCACTGCTGTTTTTCTCCATGTCAAAGAAGGTGTTCACTTGTATTCATCAAATGTATGATCACAGACAATATTTACAAATAGTACTGTTGTTAAACATATTCTGTGGTAAAAGTATATGCTGCTACATTATGTAGCATCTATTAAGAGTTTTAAGACTTGTCCATTAAGTTTTTTGTCAAATTTGTGTTACACTGAACATTTGTCCCAAATGGCAATATGCATTTAATAATATTTACATAAAACTCTGTGTTGAGGACAAGTTTGAGAGCTATCCCTGGGAATCCTGCATTAATCCAACATGGTATTTTTTCATGTCCCCCCACAATCATGCAGAACACTGCTGTTGCCTTAAAACTGAAGGCTGGAGCAAAGTATCACTAGTGTTGAAGACAGGAATGCGACAAAACACACCAAGGTTCATGCACAACAGCCAACTTTTATTGAATGATCTTTTTCTTGCAGGGATTTGAAGGTCTGTGCATTTAATCCCCATTGGCCAAACCAGTTGCCACCCGGCCAACCAGCCAATAGCTGCTCGTGTCCCCAGTGGACTAGCCCTGCTCTCTAACAGTCCACAATGGTCGAGTTACATAATCAAGGCACTTACATAATTAGTAATATTTCAGTTGTAAGACTGGGATTATAAATAATTGTGAGGCCTTCAGGCCAGCTGTTAGCTACCACAGAAAGGGATGTATAGATTTCATGAAACAAGAGTATGTAAGTGTATATATGTTTTGAGCTCAATCCAGCAAGATTTATGGAGTAGCAATTGGAAGAATCTTCCTGAGAAGAATTAATTAGATACAAGTGGGGCATGTTTAATCTCAAAATTCAAAATATGCACTACCCTTGCATTTGGTGACAAAGGTAAGCTATATCTTTTACAGCAGCCTGGAAGCATCAGCAACGAAATTTATTTCATTTTGTCTTGTTTTTGGTTTGAAGCTAGGTATATTTGCCATATGCCTTTCAGCGGTAAATAAGGTCCTTTTGGTTTTCTTTTGTGATATTGTGGTCTCTCTTCAGAGCTTTTCACTACCTCCCCTCAAATGACATTTTAAAAGTGGAGATGGTTAGCTGAGACCATGTGGATTAACTTTTCTACCTAGTTCTTCTTGGCATTGCCAGCCATCATTGTCCCAAATATATGGGCCAAATAAATTCACTCAAGGTTTGCATCTGAAAAAGGCAAGGAATCTCCTATTTCTTTTCTGGAACTTCTTCAAAAGAGGAGTCAACATGGTTATACTAGGTCATAACCAAGAATTTAGGAGAGTGATACATATTTATAAAATTATATATAAAAATAAACAACCTACAAAAACTAACCTGGAAGAATTTTTTTGATTTTGTACCTCAGAATGGTTAGACTCCAGAACATTTCATCTTGTGTGAGACTCAAGAGGTTGGATAATATATATACTTGCAATTTTGTTAATTTTCAATTGCCATAAAACTGCAAGAAATGTATATTTGACTAAAACATTACTTTCATAAATATATTTTCCTCACAATAATTTTAGCAGAAATTTTTCAGCTTTGACTGAAAATAAATGGAAAATATTTCCATGAAGTTATATTGATAATTTGTGTGACATGAGGTCAAATTAAAATCCAGTAATTTTTTTGAAGTAAGAAACAGTTTTCATAGTAACTCTTTCTAGCCAATTTTTATGGTTTTGAGAACAATTTTCCACTATTTTTAAATACAGGCTTTCCTTTTTGCTCTTTCATACAGTGCAAATCTACTTCTAAATAAAAGAAGAATGATACATCTTAAAAAAATGTACACATACCTCTATTTGTAGGAAGCTCATTGCCTTTAGACACATATAGAAATCTTTTACAGCCTGGCTTAGAAAGGACATCATCCATCACAGCTGCTATTCTCTTTTTTAAATTTGTAGTTACAGTAAATGTTGTTAGTTGCAATCCTTGTTAGTTACTTTCTTGGCAGTTTTGTAGGTTGGAGGGCAAAGCAATGACAGAATTATCTTTTAATTACTTAGCATCAGTTGTCTTCTTATTAGCAATAAAAATTGAAATAAATGTTTTTAAAAAGATATTCTGTAATAAGGAGAGCCTGCAAAGGAACAGTTTGCTCTTGTGATCCTTATCACAAAGTAATTTTCTTTATTTTTATCACCTTAAACTTCCTGCTTTACCATTCTGTGTACCAAATTAATTTTGCATGAGGAATACTTTAAAATATTTTGTGGTAGAGAAGGTGATAAATTCAAAGTGCCCACTGATTTTAGGATTTTGCTTTTTAGTCTGAAGACAAAATTAGTGTATATACTTCCTTTCTCTTTTCTAAAATTATTGAGATGCCTTGATTTCAGTGAAAGTTACTCAGTTACACACTGACACCAACCTTCTAATATAGTAGTTTTCAACTTGCAAGACACTTCTTTAGATTTTGAAAATATTAATTGTGGTTGGAAAGGGTACATAAAGATTCTTCCCTTCTCAGGTTTCTCATTTTCTGGAAACCATGGAAAAGATGGAGATAAATTATTTAGGCCTTAAATTGCCAGAGGGATTTGGGCACTAAACTTAAGAGAAGGATATTTGCACATAATTGGATGATTTTTAGTTTTTGCCAAGCCTATGGAAAGTTTGGTCCTGGTTTAGGGCAAGTTTGGGAGATAACTCTCAAAGGGGTTTCTCTACAAAAAGCAGATTCAATTGCCTCTCTCTGGATTGTAGCTTGGTTCACTCAGTCTCTGATCAGTCTCTCTGGTGCTGGAAACTCTGCGGCCCAGGCCCAGCCAAGGGGATACAGGTGGAGCTGCCGGTGCTCTTCTGGGTGTTCAGTCCAGAGCAGGCTTGAATAGATGCAAGAAAAAGGAAAAATCACAGTTTAGGGAACTTCTTTGCCTCAGCTAGCTAAAACTAACTAAAAGCAAAAAAAGGGGAAAAAAGGAGTTCTGTTTTGCTGTCTGTCCATGTGCAGACAACACAGTCCAGGAGTAGGAATGTGGAGGAGTGAGTGCAGTTTAAAAACAAACTGCGTGCTTCTTCCTTCCCCTCTTCACTCTCTGGAAGAGAGTCTTAAAGGTGTAAAACTTATTATTCAGTATAAACAGAACAAGACAGTTGGGGATAAAAGCATCATACAGTCAACCCAGGACAAAAGAGTACATAAAGATTCTTCCCTTCTCAGGTTTCTCATTTTCTGGAAACTGTGGAAAAGATGGAGATAAGTTATTTAGGCCTTAAACTGCCAGAGGGATTTGGGCACTAAACTTAAGAGAAGGAGATTTGCACGTAATTGGAAGATTTTTAGTTTTTGCCAAGCCTATGGAAAGTTACCTACTCAAGAACTGCTTGGTTTTGTTTTAGTTTTGATGTTGGTTTTTTTTTTTGTTTTTTTTTTTTTTTTTTTTTTGTGAGGTAGCATTTACTTAGCTCCTATATGGAGCAATGTCCATATAGATAAACAAATGAGTTGTGCACCAAAGTTTTGTCAATAATAACCTCTTTTTGCACACACCAGTCCTTCCAAGACTGTAGCACTTTGGCAAGTTCTGTCTGTATACATAAACTATCAGGGTTTGTTTTTACATACAGGTGAATTTTGACAACTTACTGTAATTTAGTATGACCTGACAAATAATGGATATGAAGGACCTCTTTGGTACAGGTCCTTATTCCTATGAATAAGAAGAAAAGTGGCAAACATCTGTATGTAAGGCTTATTGTTGAAGCAAACAGCTGGAAGCAATGCTGCCTCGTTGAAATACTTCAGTAACTGTCAAATTTTTAAGACAAGTAGATGTTTTCACTATTGTAATTAAAATGTTTGGGAACTGATTTAGAATTGTTTTCTCTTGTTTTGTGTGGTGCATGTATTATTCTTTTAAAACATCAGCTAATCATCAGATGTGACTCTTCTGTCACTGTCAGCGGTTTATCCTTGTCTAGGAGTTGAATATAAGTACATGTAGTCTTTGGTAGTGTTTATGGAGAAGATAAAACTTTGCAGAAGTTAGAATGTTGTTTTAATTTTTAAGGGAATGTTGTAAAAAACATAATTTTTTCTGTTCTTTATTCAAAAGGAAAAATGCATTAACTTGCTTTAATGAAGATTTTTCTGGTACAAAGTTTCTTCTTTGGCAATTGTAAAAGACTTACAGCTGTAATGTTCATATTACAGAGTGGTTCTATCCTTGATGAAAGTAAGTGTATAAAAAGTACTTCTTGTTACTTTTGGAGAAGACAACATTCCATCATATTTTATTTTGTGTGTCTAAATGTAATGATTATTTTTCCTATTACTTTTTAAAGGCTGGCCACATTTTGTATAATGAATGAGGTGGGGTGACTTCTGTTTAGTACCCAACTCCAGCTGATAATTACATTTTATGCATTTATGTAAACATGCACAAAAAAAACTTTATATACTCACTGGGAGGCTAGGTGTTTATAAATTATGCTAAGGGAAAGAGATATAATCTGGTCTTTTTTCCTCATGTTATCCTGGAGTCCTCCTGCTGGAGTGTGAGTGTGTGGCTTGGGAGTGCCTAGGAAAAATAATCAGGAGGTGTTGAGGAAGCATAAATTCAGAAAATTTTGTTTCCCATAAATTGTATCATATTTTACAAGTTGTCTTTCATTCTGTATTATTTCTGTTCTAGAGTGTGGGAATGCCTCCATCAGACCTTGATCTCCAGAAAAATTTGTCTAGGTTCTGGTTGTCAGATGGTAAGTCAGCAACCAACACCACTGAATCTCATATATCTGAATATGAACTTCTTATTCTGACAGGCAAGTTTATGAAAAAATAATCATCTAATGATTTCATAGTATTGATGAAAACACTAAAAATGTGTTTTTAATGAAGTTCAAAAGGTTTTTTGGCAACAATAATACAGTAACAACAAAAGAATTACAACCATACAGCTGGTAGCTCTTGGCCAATCACGCATGCTTATCAGACAGAAGGTTGGCCTGAATTGTAACTACAAGCTTTACTAAGCCATGCAAAATACAAATCTGGAAACTCAGACCAAAATTTCCAGAATATATACAAACCTATGAAGTTCTTGTGAAAATTTCAAGGTGTAAAAAAATAGCAGTTTCAGGAAAGCATACATATGATAATTTATTTTGCCTTTACTTATGATTCTTGGAAGAGGGCAAGAGTACAGGAAACAAGGGTGGAGAAAATCCTGCCAAAATGACGAGTGGCAACACGGTTTGTGATTCAATATGTTTAAAAGCTTATAGAGGACCTGAAGAAAAGCACTTTAAAAGAAACAGGGTGATTATGGCTGAGGTAGATACGCAATGGCAGGCAGATTTGCTAGATATGCAACAGTTTTCCAAATACACAGTTGTGTTAAGTACATTTTAACAGTAATAGGTATCTTGTCCAATTATGCCTGGGTCACTGCAAAAGGCAAACCAGGGGCCATTTAGCAAGGCCACATGCCTCAGAAATTACAGACTGGCTGCGGAACTGAATTTTTAAACCAGCCTTTAAACAAGGTTTTAAAACAGTGTAGTGCTCACCATTTTCTTCCTAATAATGAAGTAAAAAATTCTGTCATAGATAATTTTAACAGACTGCTCCAAACCCAGATATGGAGGTATTTTACAGCACACACTGATATGTTGTCAGACTTTATAAAGCTCTATACGCATAGCTTCTGCAGAACTATCACATCTGGACTTGTGCCTGAACACTTTAAATTGTGCAAGAGTTTGGAGAACTATATATGAGAGCATATTTAAAATTAAAGAATTTGCATCTCTGCTTGAAAATGGGGTCTAGAACAAAATAGGGACTTGAGAAAGATTACAAGAACATGTGTAAAGATGAGGTTTTTATAGCAGCTGAAATGAGAAAAGGACACATGCCTGTGCACCACTTAACAGCATGTGATCACAAAACAATAGAGGCAATATTTTACGCTAAAGAATGTTAAGAAGCTTGTCCCAATAGTCACAGAATCTACAGAATTGAGATCATCACTGCCAAGTGGAAAGGAAGAAAAAGCTGCTGGTTATTATGCATGTCTGGCCCCAGAGGGGTCCCAGTAGTTCAGTTCTCCCATTGTGGGCTGTCAGAACCAAGCATTGCCTAATCCCCTTGATGCTTCATATTTAGCTTTCATATTTTTCAGATTTTGTACCTGTCTTGGTTTGAAAGACAGGTGTCTGCTAAGGAAGGTGGGAGCCTCCCTTAAAATGGAGAATGTGAACCCCCTCCTCTGAATTATTATAATTTTGAAATTAAGGGGCTCTCAGGCAAAAATATATGAGAATAGTAATAGCAGTTCTTTACTAGTGTGTATAATAAAGCAAACAAACAACAATAACTACAGCATTAACAACCAACAGAACCAGAAACGCCAGCCTTTTTGACTGCAGGCACTTTCCCCTTTGGTGTAGTTATGGTTGCAGCCAGCAAGGGCGCTGGCAGGCTCCTAGCGGGCAGGGCAGGTGCGGTGATCCCCACGCGGCTGCAGGGGGCGCTCCAGCATGGCGCTTTGTCCCAGACAAGAAGGGCTGGAAGAGAGGCTTTGCTTCACAAATCCTGGGGCAGTTGATCCCAGTGCCCCAGCAGGACTCTGAGAAGCAGGAACAGCAGGAATAAGCAAAAAATCCCACCATTTCAGTGGTAGTCGAGATGTATTGGAAGCTCTGTGGCGGTAGCTGGAAGTGCAGGATGTCCTGGCAGGGCATGGGGTGTGGGGGCCCAGGAGCAGAAGAAAAGCAGCTCCCAGCTGGGTTATGGCAGTAGCAGCGAATTCCTTTCCCCAGGCCAGGGGTCTGATCATCCTCCTCCAAAGCCCAGAAAGAGTGAGACATCCAAAACTGCTTCTAATCTTGGGTATGTCTCTGTCCCTCCCAGAAAAACTCCCAAAAACCAAAGGACTTCCCCCTCCCTAAAGTCTCAAGCACCCAGCCATCAGTGCTTCTTAGCAACTCAATGGAAAAAAAAGTCCACAAGTAACAAGGAAAGAAAAGAAAACCCAACCCCCAACAGTACTGCCTTAGTGTGTAACTCTGAACTTCATATAAAGTATTAGTAGGTTTTCTTCACAGCTTAGTTAGGCAAAACAATTCTTTTCCAGCCTGAGAACCGAGGCATTGCAGCTTCGGGCCCAAAAAAGTATAAACCACCGCAAATTGGAAAGAGCAAACTCTGAGGATGGGACTTCATGACCTGAAGCTGTAATTGGACAATTGACCCCAATATGTAAATGGACCAAAACTTATAAAAGTGTGAAAACTCATGTCCAGTCATCCACCTTGGGTGTAGCCATAGCTGAGCTCTTGTGCTGCCCAAGGTGTATCCTTTGAAGGCCTTTTAATAAATCCCTATTTTATTCCTTCAACTATGTCTAGCCTCTGTTCCAGGTAGCCCCTTTAGGCATCACCCTCATTACCCAAACCATTCAGCACATCTTCTTTCTGCTGCCTGACTGGGTCTTTAAGTGTGTGGGCAACATATCATGGCTGTAGTTGAGAAGCAACTCAATGAAGGTATGATAGCATAGCAATTGTTCTGGATTATCAGTAGATCTCCCATCAAAATATCTATCTGGCTGATCCATCCAGGGTCAGCAGGTAATTCATGAGACCTATGCCCTCACCAGATCTGAAGTCGGACCTTTTAGTCTTTACAGTCTTGCATAGTATTGTTCTTATTTATGTATTCCTCACCATTCCCAGAAGTGCAGAGAGTACTATAGTGGAAAGTGGAGGCATCTCAACAAATAGGGTTTTCTCAATGCTGGTCTGTGTTGGAGATCCTCCAAACAAATCCAGCTTGTATTTGGTACATTTTTCTGAGAAGCCATGAACCAAAACCATCCTTTAAAAATATATATTTCTGTTTCTTTTCTAGAGGTAGAAAGTGATCTCTTGCCCTGGCTTTCTGTCTTTTTGTGCTGTTTGACCTGATATGTTTTTATTTTTCTTCTTGTCCTGGTCAGACTTGCTTTTTCTTTTAAAGGGTTGGAGTAGACGTTTCCTCTGGGGGCATGACATAGTTCTCTTTCTTTTAACGTTTTTTCTTTGAATATAAGCAAGACTTAACTCTCCTGATTTCAAGGTATTTCCAAGGCTGACAACCTTGAAAACATGTCCAACCGTTTGGTTTTTTTTTTTTTTTTGCAATGTCTTGAATGTTGCTTCTAATGCATGGCTTAGCAATTTCCGAGAACCTTTTTAAAAGCAGGACAGCCTTTCTAAACAGGATTTGAAACCTACTTCTGACATCTGCACCATGCATCAAAGGAACACCTTGAAATCAGGGAGCCCATTGCTGGTCTGGGCTCTGAAATAATTCATGTACACTGCGTCACAATGTCGCATGAAAACTTTTCCACCTTTTAATAGCACAGTGTTTAATCAAGAAAGCAATGCAGAAGAACAGCTTAACTAAACTCCATGTAGAGCTCAGAAACAAAAAGAAATTGTACAATCTCTGGAAGTAAGGTCAGGCTTTGCAAGAAGCTTATAGAGCTGTGGCTTTTGCATGCAGGAAGAAGACATCTAAGATCAAAGTTCAATTATAGTTGAAAATGGCCAGTGTAGAATCAGAAGCAATAAAGTGTTTTCGTTTTTTTTAAGAATTCTCTCAGCAAGAGGAGGTCTAGGAAAAATAGTGGGCCAATACTTATTGAAGATGGTCACCTGAGTAATAAGGATGAAAAAGTAGCAGAGGAATTCAATGGTTTTATTGCTTCAGTCTAAGAATACTGGGAGACCTTTGGCTTCCCAGTCCCCTGAGCTGGAGGACCCTGAGTATGGGAACAGTGACTTTCCATTTGTGAATACTGAAACTGTAAGGGACTAGCTGTATCAGCTGAATGTTTGTATATCCATGGTGCTTGTTGAAATTCATCCCAGACTGCTGAAGGAGCTAGCGGATGTTATGGCAGAATCCTTCTCAATCATCTAGCAAAGGTCTTCAGAATGTGGGGATGTCCTCACTCACAGGAATTCGGTCAGTGTATCCCAGTTTATGAGACTTTGAAGGAAGACCCAGGAAACTACAGATGTGTTATTTCAACCTTAGAACATGGGAATATTTTGGAGAAAATAATGTTTCTTGCTGTTGAAAGACATTTAAAGAATGATTATCAGATAACATGGGTTCACAAAGGGAAAGTCCTGTTGGCTGTCCTTTAATGATGTCATGTCCCTAGTGGATGAAGGGAAGGTGGTGGATGTATTTTTTCTGGATTTTAGAAAGGCCTTTGATATTGTCCTTCCCAGCATCCTTCAGGACATGCTGTCCAACCACGGAATGAGTGGTTTCATGGTGGGCTGGTTGAAGAACTGGCCAAAGAACAGAGCTCAAAATCTTGTAGTGAAAAGGCTACATCTGGCTGGTGAGTGGTCACCAGTGGTGTTCCTTGGGGCTCCATTCTAGGGCCAGTTTTGTTCAATTTATTTCTCAGTGACCTGGATGCAGGAATTGAATGCATTATTATCAAATTTTATGGTGATTCCAAAATGGTATGTGCTGCTGACTCTTTTGCGGGACAAGATGTCTTGCAGAAGGATCGGGATAGCTTAGAGCATTGGGCAATTATTAATGGGCTTAAATTTAAAAAGCCCAAATTCTGGGTTCTGTACCTGGGATGGAATAACACTTGACACAAGTATAAATAAGAAAGAGTGGCTATCCTGAGGTGAGAACAAGAAGTGGGATGATGTGAACTGAGTTACTGTGTTTTTTCATCCATACAGAAAACTTGAAAGGTAGCAGACAGACATTAAACACCATCAGCCATATCAGGCTCCATTTAACACAGGCTCCACCTACCACTCTTTTTATGGCAGAGTGAGTAAATTGCAGGGAATATCTGCCCTTGCTGTTGGGTAATTTTTGCATTCATCAACTCCTTTTTTTTTTTTTTTTTTTTTTTTTTGCTTTTTGCTTTTCCTTGTTCTTTTGCCTTTCCCTCCCTTTCCCTCCCTCCCTTCCTCCCCCCCCATTTTTCTTTCCCTTTCTTCCTTTTCCCCTTTTGCACTCCTTTTCCACTTTTTCTCCCCCTTTCCACCTCTTCCCCCCACAGCTCTATTGTTTTTCATTCTGCCTTTATTTAAGGTGTAGGCCTGCAAATTATTATGGGTAATATTCCCAAGACAGCCGTGTTTGCAACTGGTGGGACTTATAATAAATGACTACCACCTTTATTGCTGCAGAATGAAACTGGAAAGTAAAATTTCCCTTCTTTTTACTGAGGCTTTTTATATCATGAGAATGCAATATTGGGCTCTCAATTCACATTCAGTTATTTGAAAACACTTTCCCAATTCAACAAGAGCAACAACAACAACAGCAGATTAATGCTAGGGCAGTTTCCACTGAAATTTTGAGACCAGTGGATGCATTTAAAATTTGGATTTTTAAGGAAGGCACAAAAGAATATTTTTAAGCCTAATTGGTTACAGAAAGCCAGTGACATTATAGGTGTTATACATAAAAACCACTTAGTGGGAAATACCCAATGCAAACACCTTTCTTCCCTTATAAAAATTACAGACATTATTTTAAAGTTTATATCTGTGTGTACTGGTTTTGCGTGGCCTGGTTTTTGGAAGGGAGGTTGCAGTATTGCATTTTATTTAAATGGTACACTCTGTCTCCCCCCTCCAAAATGTATGGTGTATTCTAAGCCTGTGGTCCTGCCCTGAACCATCATATATCTGTCATCCTATTGGCCCAAGTCTGATTCCGCGCCCACTTCAATTCTTCTCTTGAGCTGTGCTAGCAAAATCAGTCGCTCTCTTAGCCTTTCCCCCCCCATCTCACCCTTCCCCCTCTCTTGCCCCTTCCCTCCCCTAGGCTCCCCCACCTTTCCCCTTCCCCCTGTGTAGCCATGCTGTTGCCGGGGATGGGACGCCAAGTAAACCTTCATCTAATCAGCACCCTCAGAAGCCGTGTGGAGGTGCTGCAGAGGTGTCTTCTCAGAGAATTTGCTAGACGCTTCCACCATGTCCAGTAGAGCCAATCTATGATGATTCAGAAGATTGACATGGCCAAGGCTGGGCCTCTTGGAAATGGTGGAAACACCTCTGTAATAACATATTCAAGAATAAATAAAAACAAAGGTTGTGGTGCAGTTTTAATTCCAGCTAGAGATGAGCAGGGTGAGAATATGTGAGCTGAATAACTCTGCAGACACCAAGGTCAGTGAAGGAGGCAGGGGAGGAGGTGCTCCAGGTGCCAGAGCTGAGATTCCCCTGTAGTGCAGATCGTGGAGAAGCAGCTGCGCCACTGCAGTCCATGGAGGTCCATGGGGAAGCAGAGATCCACCCGCAGTTCATAGAGGAGCCCATGCCAGAGCAAGCGGATGCCTGGGAGAAGGCTGAGACCTCGTGGGAGACCCATGGAGTGAGGTCCGTGCTCCTAGGCTGGAGCAGATAGTCTTTGAAGCAACAGACCCTGTGAAAGAGTGACCCACACTGCAGCAGTTATGGGAGGACTGTTCCCTGTGGGATTGGACTCACATTGCAGCAGTTCATAGGGAGCTGCTGCTCCTGTGATGGACTCGCATCACAGAAGTTCATGGAGAACTCTCTCCTGTGGGAGGGACCCCACCGTGCAGCATGGGAAGGACTCTTCTCCCTGAGCAACAGGAGAAGCCACAGGTGATGAACACAGGTGATAAATCCCATTCCCTGTCTCCTTGTGCCACTGGGGTAGGAAGCAGAGGTGAGAGGGAGAGAGGAGTGTGTTTTTAAGGGCTTATTTTACTTCTCATTATCCTGCTCTGGTCTTGCTGGCAATAAATTCACCTTATATCTCTAAGTTGAGCCCAGTCTGTCCTTGATGGTTGAGGAGAGTCCCACGAAGAGTCGGCCAAGTGACGACAATCACACCAATAGAGCTACATGTTGTTTTACTTTATTAAGCAATTTTGGCATATTTATGCTTCTCTATACACTGCCTCACGTCACTAGTACCTAATGCTCATTGGTCAAGTGGCTGCAATCAATGTACATGTTACTTGCTGATTGGTTGCCACGCTATAAGCGTTTTTAGCTAAGGTGTGCTAAATTAGCAATTCTGATAATCATGTTTGGCATCCAGCTCTATCCTTACACAATGCTCATTCTTCCTTCTTGTATCTATTCAAGGACGGTACATGGTCTATCTTGTTCCAAGGACGGTTCCTGGTCTTCAAGGTAACTCTGTAATCTGCAGGCCAGGGTTGTTCAACTCTCATAGGAGTATAGCATACCCTTGTTCTGCCAAGAATTCTTCTAGAGATGGTATCTGACTAGTGAGCAATCTCTCCTGGTCCTTATCTCAATTCATGAACCCTTTGTTAAATTTTGTCTCTTCTGTCAAGCTGCAGCAGAGGAGTGAGTGAGCACCTTTTGTGGATGCCTGGCACCTGGTCTCAGTGTCAACTCATTACACTGTGATATAGTTTTAATCTGAGCTAGTGTTCAGGAGCTCTTACAGAATATATGCACAGAATTTTCTAAAACCTCAGAACTGCTGAGTCTGCAGTCCCAGACCAGAACAGATATACATACATATAAATTAGATCCTCATCTTATTACTTTGCATAGGAATTAAATATTAAATAGAAATGTTAAAAATGAGTAGTGTTGGTTTTGCTATATTCTGATTGCTCTATCTGAATGGAAGGAAAATTCCATTGTAATATTAGTTCCAGTCATTCTTATATTTTGTTTATTTTTCAATTCATGGATTAGTTGACTGTTCTTGTTTAACATACAATTATGTATGATTTTTCAACAAAATGGTAAGTAGTCATCCTCAGATGTGAGACTGACATTTTATAAGGTGCTTTAAACCATCTCAGATCTGCTCTTTGAAAAACTTGAATATTGCTTTCCATTGACAAGTTGCATTTCACATTTTTTATGAAAAAAATGTACTCATTATTTGGACTTTGGCAGCACAGCTAGGATTTTACTTGTTCACAGGAAACTTTTCAGTTCAAACACACCATGCATTTTGCAAAGCAATTTCTAACTCTGAGTATTTGGACAAAGCAAACTGGTTTCAAAAATTTATCCTTTAGGTGATATGTCTTATTTTCCTACTTTTTCAACATGCTGAACAGTGACCTAATTTTCAGAAAGATATTTCGTGTAGAACACATCTCTTAAGAAACTGTGTTAAAATACTGACCTCCCTTCCCTCCAATGAGTTTTCCTTAAAAAACAGGTGCAATGCTGTCTTTATTGCTTTCTTCATTATACCAGTTAGCTGGTATATATTTGATGTAGTGACCACTTGAAATGGCTTATATGAAACGCATTGCCATGCTGCTGGCAGAGTCTCTCTACTCCCCTGGGCAGGGGAGGAGATTGCACCGGCTGAGCTGAAGGCACAGCAGGTGAGAGCAGGGGGGCACTTCCCAGATGCGCCTGGGGCGTCTGGGGAGTGACTCAACAAGAAGCAGCAGTGAGCAGCAGGAAAACAAAGTAAATAGAATGAAAAGAGGGACTCTTCTCAGAGGTGAAGTCCAGAGATTCATTGCCTCCAGGGCACCCAGCCGAGAAAAGACCCTGTTTATATGCCACGTTATAGAAAGGGGGTGGAACCATGGGGTGGGGACAATACAACAACCAATAAGGGGAAACTTTGGGAGGAGCATACTTGGGAGGGACACGCCAGCTAGCAAATAGGGAAGGTGGTAGGGAGGGACTCTTGTTCCTGATCCAATCACCCACTGCAGAGAGAACTTTCTGGAAGAAGGGACGGGGTCAGTGGGTGATGGACAGGAACTTGGGGCGGGATTAACAGAGGGTATCCAGGGAAACAGGGGAGGAGACAACAAATTGACAACTCTCGCAGGGAGGGGTTACCAGGAGAGGAGGGGGAATCCCAGGACGGAACTATTCAAACAGGTGGGGGTAACAGAACAAACCAATTGAATAATGCACCACAACAATGTATTGCTTCCTCACATTAATGCAGGTATGGCTGCCTGCTCTAGGGCCATTGCCCAGTTTGTGTTGTCCACTGTTAAGGTAGGTTGACACATATCTAGCCCCTTCTTTCTAAGCCTAATCCACCTTCCCATCTTTTTTAGCACTTTTATTCTGGATTTTTAAATTTTAATTTTTTAAGGAGTTCTTGAAGACTCCTGTATTCTTATAAAAGCAATTCTAACAACTTTTTAACTTCTGCATTATTAAAAAAAAATCTTTATAATAGATAGAAGTTTTCTAACAAAGTTTATTCAGAAGTTGTAGAGAAGTGGTTGTCACCTATTTATTTGTTATTTACATTATTTATATTATCCTATATTTTTTAATACAATATTATTAATATGAATACAATAATACTGTTCTGCTTTGATGAAGAAAGCTTGATAAAATTAGATATTCACATAAAAGATTGGACCCACATTATACCCTCAATTTCTTTCTTGTTTAAAATGTAGTATAGTGTACAGTCTAGTTTTGCATGTCTTTTCTGATTTTGTGGAGCTGGCACTGGACTAAATGAGGAGAAGATGACTAACAAAGTTTTTCTGTGCCAGTCTTCCATTAAAAAGTTTCTCAAATGCTTTTGTTTCTCTTTAAAATCACAAATAGGATTATTTTTTTCTTTCACGTACAAACTTAGAAGAAAGGTAGTTTTACTGCTTATGAGAGAGAGTACGTGTAATTCCATTCTAACTGAACCCCGGTTTTACATAACCATATTCCATCTAAGTGGCCTTTGTTTACATATCTTGTTTCTCCTTTCAGATTTCTTGTATGTTTGAGTGTTGTTTACTGCATAAGCACTTTTTAAAATCCCATATCTTTTAACATGTATGTGTATTTGTTAAATGAAGCACTATACAGAATGTGGCTTGCTTGATTTCATTGAAGGTTTTTGTGATGATTTATGTGGTGGATCCTGTTGTGGTCTACTGCATAAAAGTAAATGTCACTGTCTAAACAGAAATAAGAGGTAAAATAATGTATTTGCAAATTTTAAAATTAACCAGATGGTTGAAACATGCACACACATTTCAAATGTTACTGCAGTGGGGAATCACAAATTTGGGACCCTGCATACTTTTCATATTGTTGCAACCACGTTATTGTGTCAAAGCTGTGACCAGGTCATAGTAAATTTGACCGCTGAATTTGACCACTATTTAATTACAGGCTTGAGAATTATTATTGGGGTCTGCAAATTTTTAAAAATCTAATTATAATCAATGCTTGAAAATGAATGCAGTGCAATTTAAAATTAATGTCTGGTGGACTTATAGCAATGGGACGTGACTTGATGCTCTGCTAATGGATGTAAGAAAATTCTCTACAGAAGGAAAGCAACCAGAGTTTCAACACTCTTGTAGTAGTCAGTAATAAACTGAATTATTAATAAAAGATTAAATCAAGGAATTAATAAAAAACCAATAGCTTCCACAAGTTATTGTAAGGGAAAAGTAAAGGCAAATTGCTCCAAAAATTCCAAAACCTAATTTCAATACATCCTAAGTAATCTTTATAAATTAGCTTTCAGCAAAGCCATATTAAATAGAAAACTATAAAAGGCATATATTCCACAATTTATGTATACAAGGGTGAATTTATATTTTTCCTTTAGGAATAAAAGAATTAAGGATCAAGTTTGCTAGCTGGACCTGATTTCTGGTCCTGCAAGCACTTATGTACTTCAGGAGTGATATAAGAGGAACTAAATAATTTCTTTTAATATTTACATTGAAGAATGTACTTGGAATTGGGTGAATAACTGTTGGCATTTGTTCTATACATGTAAGTAACAACATGCTGTGACTTGAATGCCACTTTTTCCTAACAATAACCAAGCTTTTAAACAGTGAGAAAATGTGAAGAACTGGTATTTTGGAGTTCTACATATGGGGACATGAGAGCCTAAGGAAAACCAAGAGTCTTCACTTCAGAGACATGAACCATTCAGTTTAAAGTGCAAAGCAGCAGTAACAATTTTGTGCTAACAGTGCCTTAACGTTTTGGAGCTCAGCTGTCTCAGAACAGAAGACAAGGCACCAGGAGCTGAATTATTTAGAAGTAGGCCTTCATGTTATTGAACACAATGTGTCAAACTGTCTGTCGTTTCAGAAGAGGAGGTTGTTTTGCGCAGTGGATTTTAATTTTTTTAAAAAAGTTATGTCTCAGTGAAAAAGACCCATACAGGGGTCTACATATTTTCAGCTGTGTTATAAGCTGTTTTTGTCTAAACAAGGTTTTGCTTGCCTATGTCTGGATAAATTATCATATCACTTACCTGACCATTTCTTTCCGAACTCTGGCTTTAATTTATTGGAAAAAAATGTAGGATACCATATGCAAATGTAACTCAGAAGTGTCTCCTAACTCAGAAGAGTCTTTTCTAGTTGTATGTAGTCTGTGTAGCTGCCTGCTAGAAAAAGAATTTCCTATAATCAAACGATTGGTTTGTATTTCCCATGGTACTCTGTATGAACATTACATTTAAGTATGCTGGCCATGAGTTATAGGTCTTCCAATATTCACTTTTGGTCTCATGTCAGTGGGATGGAGAAAGAAATTCACTGAAGCCCTTTCAGAGAAATAGCTGATTTCTGCATTTGCTGTTTCTCAGAGAGAGAACAGTTTATTAAGTTTATTCTGGTCAGTGAAATGGAAAATGAACTGTTCTTATGGTGCTTATTATATTTTTATACATCTATTTTCTGTATTAGATACTTGGGTAGTTCAAGTAGGGTAGGTAAGAAGATAGTCTTTTCATTATGTCTAATGACTACACATCTGGACTGTTAATCAGACTGTTTAAGTGGGAGCAGACACAAAACTACTGCTAAATAAATTGAATTGTTTTTATTTTCACTATAGAATTTTAAATGCTAAAGTACAAAAAAATGGTTTGGCATTTGATAGAAGTATTTTCTTCCTCTAAAATGGAAACCAATTTATTTCAGTAATACTTCTCAGGAGAGATTAATGTAATTTGAATTCAGTTTGTATCACATTTATGTTAGCTTCATTAGACTCCTTGAGGCAGAAGGCCAGCTTGGCTGAACAGGGTTATCTTGGAAATAAGATGGAGAAAAATGGTTATGCCCAGTGGAAACAGGGTCAAGTGGCATGGGAAGAATACAGAGATACTGCTTGCCACTGTAGGGAGAAAATTTGTGTGGCCAAGGCTCAGCTGGGGCGGAGGTTGGCTGGAACTGCAGGAACTCAGTAAAAAGAGTTTTTTCAAGTATGTTAATGGCAACAGACAGTGTAAAAATGACATCAGCTCCTTACAGGATGAGGATGGTCACCTCACAAGCAGGCATATGGACAAGACATGGGTGTTTAATGTATTCTTTGGCTCTCTCTTCAACATGGATGATGGACCAAGGGGGTTTCAGTGCCCTGAGATGGTGGACCATGACTGTGAGAATGATTAACCACCAGTTGCCCCTGAAATTGTGTGGGACCTGCTTCTTCAGCTGGATCCCTACAAATCTATGGTGCCTGATGGGATTTGTCCAAGAATCATCCTCAAAGAGCTAGCTGATGCCATTACAAAATCTCTCTTGATTTTTGAGCGATTTTGGGAATCTGGACAGATCCCAGCTGACTGGAAGTTGGTGAACTTTGTCCCAGTTTTCAAGAAAGGCAAGAAGGAGGACCTCAGAAACCACAGGCCTGTTCGTCTCACTCCAGTAACCTGGTTATGTGCCTCACTTATGGAGAAGACTACTCTTGGAGGTATTGGAAAACACGTGAAAGACAGCACAGTTATTGGTCACAGTCAACAGCTTCTTGAGAGGAGAGTCCTGCTTGCCAAGCCTGATTTCCTTTTACGACAAAGGTAACACGCCTAACTGATCAACACAAGCCAGATGATGTAATTTTTTTGGATTTCAGTAAATCTTTCTGTACTGTCTCTCACAGTATCCTCCAGAAAAAAAATGTCCAGCCTACATCTGGTTAAACACATCATAGGATGGGTAAGCAACTGGCTCACAGGCTGGTGACATCTGGTCCAGACTGGTTACCAGTTACTAGTGGAGTTCTTCAAGGCTCCGTCCTTGGTCCTGTGTTCTTCAGAAACTTCACTAATGACCTGGTTGCAGGACCGGAAGGGATACTAAGCAAGTTTGCAGACTAAATTGGAGGAAATGTCGACTCCCTTGAAGGCAGGGAGACCCTGCAGAGACACCTCAACAAATTAGAGGACTGGGGAATTATCCTCTGTGCTCCCCTGGTATCTTCCAAGTGATTTAAAAAACCCAGCCTACAGGCTACTTCAGAAAAAATAAAGATGTGAAGAAAATAATTTTAGTGTTAATAAGGCTATCTCTGGGAGGAAAGGACTCCTTAAGTGTCTTGCTAACTTATGCAATTTAAGAAGTCAAACAGAAATACTAATATGACAGTAGGGAGAAATGGGTCTTTTAACTAATCTGAAGTCCTCTACGGCTCGACAGTTCTGAACTATACACCTAGATTTTCCACTGGTGAATTTTGGGCTGATGTCACTAGGTCTCATAAATTTTTTCATGTATTCCCATGCTAACTCTGGGCTAAATTTACATTTTCAAATGAGAAGAAGCTACATAAACCTCCCACAGATCTGTTTGTTGTAACAACAGTAACCTGAACCCATCAAATTTTATTTTTCAATGAAAGATATCATAAAGAAATTTAAAAAAATGTAGTTCCTGTTTACTAAATTAAATGGTGCTTTTCAGAGAGAAATAGGAAAGGGAACCTTTTGTTTTTCTTCAATATTTTCTAAGCCATGTGATCAAAATATATCAGGAACTGGTTAATAAAGCAAAGGTGCTTTTTTTTAGCTTGTACCAGTGAGCTTTAGGACTCACAAAGTTTTACTTTTCAGTACCTGAAAATGGACTGCTGGCTCTCTACAGAGAAGATTGATGTGGTTGACACAATTATGGTATGCTAAAGGAAGGTGATCTGCTATTTAAGATCATCTTTCATCCTCATGCTAGGGCCTGTAAACTGTTTCCCTTTTCTCTTCAAATGTGCTGTGTTTAAATAAGCAACTTTTTCAGCAAAAGTGCATCTTCAAAAAGAATGAGAATGGAGTGCAGCAGAAGACTTCCTGGACAAGCTGAGGGTAAACATAATTAGCAGTGAAAACAAGGATGATGAGTGATTGATAGAATAATTGCCAAACTTGCATGCAATTGAGGATGCTAGGGTCAGTAGGCTAGCTCTTTTGGAAAAATATTGAAGGATTTCGCCTTGCTTCTATAGGGAATTTGGAAAAAAATAGAAGGGGAAAAAAGAGAAAGGTCCAGGAAGCAGCATAAGTGTTGTGTCTCATGATCTTTCTTTACAGTAACAGTGATGTCGCAGCTAATATCTTCTTATGTGTGGACTAGTTATTTTTATTAGTACTGATTCATAACAGCATGCAAATGCCACTAAATTATGGAAAACATTTTTTCTTGTATCCTTGGCAATGTTTCAGAAGCATTTAAAGGCTCCTGATGGAATAAAGGTTTTGCATTCGTACCTCATCATTGTGAATCAAAACCTGCCCTTGAGAAGTGTTAGCAGACCCTCAGACCCTCTCTTGTGTCCCAATACAGTGCCCGGGCAAAACCGTCTCTAATTAGAATGCACAGAAGTAGTATTGCAGTCAATGAAACTTAAATAGAGTTAGTATAATTCACAGCATTGAAGAGATTGGATTCTCAGTTTATAAGAACAGAGAAGACAATGAGAATTTTAAAATATAATTATTTAGCTTTGCCAGTATTAGAATGACTTTGACTCTCAGCCAAGAACATTCCAATTGAGCTAACACCAAGAAACACATCCAATGTTGAGATCATCTTTGCAATATGATAACAATTCAATTTCATTTGTGAAGGTCATCGAACCTTGTTTAAGGACAGTATTAGTGTACAGTACGTTCGCATATTTTAATGTCACATGTGTGAAAGACATGAAAAGGAGTCTAAGAACCAGGATACAACTACTCTAAGAAAATGTTACAAAATTATGCAATACTATTTCTTAAAAAATATTATAATGAAATGTCAGAGTTCATAGATGTTATTTTAACTTTAAAGTCTATCTTTGAATTTCTTCATTTAGCTCCATATATTTTACACACTATATACAGGTGTTCAAATTCATCATACATTTCAAATCAGAAACCATTTTGAGAAGTCAGTCAAGACATTCACAGACTGCTCATAGTAGTCATATTTGGCTTATTGGAAACTAGAGAAACTGCATAGAATTTATTTAGGATAAAAGTGCAAAAGAAGCAGTCCTTTGTTCAATTTCAATTTTGACCTATCTCATTATGCAACCATGTCTTCAGATTGTGGAGACTGGGATCAAGGAGATGACAAGTGCTAGGGAAGGCACCTTTTTTTGTACAGTTCTACCACAATTCACGTATGAAAACATGGCTTTAGCTTAAATTTACCAAAGAGGTGGCTGTGCTATGGCACTTGGCTGTGAACTGGAGTGACAGAAGTGTAGGTGTATTTCTCCCTGTCTCTTTGCATGGCTGACTGAGGTGATTTCTTTGACTGCTTCTCCTACTTATACTCATGGATGCCCCTCAAATCCTGTGGATATGTGGAAAGACCTATTAGAGAATCTCCCTAATCTGTGTGAAATATTTTTCAACAAAACTGTAATTTGTGGAATGTAACAGAATTGCTTGGAAAAAAGGAGCAGAGGTAGCAGCAGATTTAACAAATCAAAAGTTGTGCTACAGATAGCTTTCTTGTTTGCCAGGATTATAAACAGAGCAGGAAAACTTTCCTTTCAATAGCTTGCTTTGAACTCATTCAGATAATATATGTATTGGAAAGCTGAGAGAAGGAGAAATTAGGGACAAAAATGAAATTTCAGCTTTATCTAACAGGTCACCATAACCTTTGTCTTCCCATCTTCCAAATCTTTCAGTCTTGAGAGTTAAGAGGAAAGATTTACTTGGATGAATTGGGTAGTAATTATAGATATACAATTATATTATAACAGAAGAACTTTTTGCCACTCTTCTCACTCTCTTTGAATTGAATATATAAATATATTTCTTAGGAGTGGGAAGCAAGTGCCTTTTTTAGATGACCTTGATGAAGAAGAGATGAACTAGAAGGTCCTCAAACACTTCACAAATCAAAGAAGATTTTAATGCCAGTTGTGGAAGCAGGATTTGGAGAATACTAGCAAGTCAACTTGTGGAATGAGGGAGAAGTATGCTTTGCTTTCAAGGGACTTAGACAAACCACATGCCTTTAGAAGTAGTTTTTGTTTTATAAAAAATCAGTTTTTCTAAATATTGTAATTGAAGAGTATGATTTCCCCCCCTTCTTTTGTATTGTTTTTGGTTTTGTTTGTTTTTGTTTTGTATAGCTAATTCTGATTTTACAATGACAACAATTTAGGACTAATTCTAATAACAGGGGCTGTGCAATGAAGAAATAATTTCAGGGAGTTGAAAATCAGTTGATAATTTATTTACAATCATATTTCATTGCATCTTCTTTCTTGGCTATATCAGTCTGTGCCACTGTGCCATTTCTGAAAGACAAAATGTTTGTAGTACTTATTAAAGGAAACTCAGTGCAAGTCATTTTACATTAATAGTATTATACAGTAATAAAACCACTGAATCTGTTTTCTTGAGCTCTTTTTTGGATAAACTTTACAGGTCAATAAAGTTCAAACCTACCTTGTCCTACCTTGATTTTTCTGTTTTCAAAGTCTTGTAATTGCAGATACTGAAATTATTTCTACATGGCAGTGTACAGGTCTGGTGATTCACTGAAGAATTGGTAGCTGAATATCTGTAAAGGCCGCCACTCATGCTATCACAACCTCCTTAATTTTGAAAGTTATAGGAAAAGAATTTGTCTTCTGGCTGTTAAGTATATATGTATTTGCTTACTAGAGTGACTATTGCAAGTTGTGCTGGTTCTAGACAAGACAGGGCTATTTTTTTCGATATCCAAAATGGAGCATGGCCAGGACCTGGAGGTTACTTTGTTTCATTTCATATCATTGCTGGAGCAGGGGAAAGGGATTCTCTTGTCTCTTCCAGGGAGGAGGGCTTCCTTCCTGTCAAGAAAACATGGTAGGGGAAGCCATCTAATATTTGTTTATTGCTGTGGACATTCTATGTAAATTGTTTCTTTATCTTACACCTTTAGTTAGTAATATTGTTGTGTTATGGTTAATTTCCTTACCTCATTGCTGTTTCCAGTAAATTATTTTTATCTCAAACTATGCTCTTTTCCTTTTGTGCCTCCAATGGAAGGAGGAGAGGAGAATGAGTGGTGGTGTGCTTTTAGTGGGAAAACTAAATTAGAGAATAACATTCCTAAGCCATAACACAAGTCAAATCACATATTAATAATTTTCAGTTTTCAGATTGTATTTTCCTCCTAAATACTGCAATATCTTTCTATTCTCTGCATTCCTTTAAGCATTTCATTCTGATGTTTCAAGCTCCATCAAATCTCAATTATAAAAATACTGCTAGTGTCAGAAGATTTTCACTAAATATAATCTACCATCTTTTAGCAAGTCTGAACTCTCATGTTAGAAAATAATAAAGTTTTATAACTTAGTCTTCTTGGTCAATTTCATAGTATTTTTAAGCAGCAAGAATATTTTCAATTTAAAGGTTAAGGTTAGGGGTTTTTTTTAGTCTTCTTCTATTTCCCCTTACCCAACAGAAAATTCTGTATGGATTTCAATAGCATGCCTTTTGTGCTCATAGTTTGCAGTAATGGGAGCCTCAACTTTGTTCAGTAGAAACCTTGTAAATTAAAAAAAAATGGCAATCTGAATGAACTACTATGAATCAAGGTTACAGCTGTGAGCATAGACTTGTTAGTGAGTTCTGCAGACAGCAAGTGGCAGCTTCCCACTTTATATTCTGGTAGATCAGGGTATATATACTGCTTTTTTTTACATTTTAAATCACATTTGAATTTCATAATACTTGGTGACTATGGTGGTAATGAGCACACAGGCTACATATGTTAGAGAGTTATAGGGCGTGAGACTTCTAGAAAGAAAAAAACAAAATACTTGCTTTTCCTGCTTTGGCAAAAACTATCCAGTCTCAGGAACTTCTTTCATTTAACATGTATCATAGCAAGATGTAGTGTATCTTCAGGTAAGAGAGGGCTTATATGTTTTTTCTTTTTTTTTTTTTTTTTTTAATAGAAGATTGTCTCAGTGAACAAATGGTTGTGAGTATTCTCAGCAGATTAATTCTTGTGAGGCAGGTCATCCATCAGCAAACTGGTTGTGAAGAAATCTTTTATGTGAATCTTCCTTCTGTAACTTCATATTTTTGAAAATGTCTCAGCAAAGGTAACTGATTTAGACTTGGACTAGCAGTCATTCACTTTGCATATTCAAAGACTGCTCATGCATAGGTACTGATAACAAGTTTTTAGTAGCTTCAGGGAAATATTAAACTTTTGTCCTTTTAAGTAACACATGTTTTTCCAAATAGCAAAGTACCTTTAGTACTTCAGTATCTTGAACTCTAACAAATATTAATCATACCAAAATGGAACTTTAGCCTTTTCTTTCTAGTTAGCAGTCTCATAGGAATGTTTGATAATTGCTATATGAAAAAAAAAATCAATTTGCAAAAATATTCTGTCCTGAATAATGTTTGGCCTGAATGAAGGGCAGCAGTTGCAGATTACTTCAAATGGTTAGCCAATTACAAATCCAATACTTGTATTAAGATGGAAAAAGAGAAGGAATTACTTGGAAACCGTATAATATCTCTAATCTCAATAGGATGCAAATTTTAGAACAATTATGAAGGAAGCATGGAAAACAAAAGAAAACAAAATTCAGGACAAGTTTAACTATTGCAAATCACTACATATGTGGTGAACAAACTTGTTTCATTCAAAATGTCTCATCATCTATAGACAAAATTCTGGGGGGGAAAAAAATTTACTTAGACTGCTCTAGCATTTTTGTGATGCACGTGGCATTCAGTACCACACAAACTGAAACTGTCAGGGAGGATGAGGAATAATGAAAGATTAATAAAGATCCTATGCTGGTTAACGGTGCTGAGTGTCAGATGCTGACTTGTCGGCATGAGATAATAACTGGTGAACCTAAAGAAAGAGATTTGCAAACATTCTTGCTTCACAGTTTTGTTAATGATCTTGGCATTTAAAAATATACACATCCTAAGTAAATTAGCTGTCAGTACAAGGAACAAATGTGAATAAATTTGAAGATTGGTGTAAAGGAAATGGGTTAAGATATGATATGATAACGCTGTTTTATTAGAAAATAGCAGTAAGTGTATCTGCTGTAGTCTTGGTTTCAGAAGGAATTGTGGGAGTACATTCCCATTGCCCCCCAGGTCACACTATGATCATTCATGACAAGAACAACTAAGAAAATAAAGAAGATTTCTCCCAGTTTGTGAGGATTAGAAAAAAAAAATTATTTGGGCATACATTAAAGAGACTTATTTGAACTAGAGGATACTATTAGCAGAAGAAGAAGAAATAAACAAACTGATTACTAACGCATTGAATTTTAAAAATACAAGGAAATTCTAACCTTTTTGTAAGACAATTCAGTTAACTCCTAATTGGAGTGATTGCTTTCAAAATGCAACTCAGTAAGATTATGAAGGGAATTCTACAGGGCAATCATTGGAAAAGAATAAGATTGGGCTAAAAGAATGGGAAGGTGTTTTCTAGTATTATGCTCTTAATTGTGTCAAAAATAAGTGGTATTCTCAGTGTATTATGTAATGTATTTTCAGGTTTCAGCATAATTTGCATAGTGATGAAGGAAGATAAATGACTGATAAGAACTCACAACTTAAGAAAGTGTTATTGAGTTTTATGTATGCTTTAATTTTTACTTTCATTTTGCTTAACTTGTCTGAATAATTTTTCTGATTGAACCATATCCTTTTTGATACAACCTGTGACTGTGCTGTCCCTCAGTAGGGGGCTAGGTATGTTCCAGGTGGGCAGGAGCAAATGATCAGAGTTGATTCACCTTTGACCCTTCAACACCATTATATGCAAAACCAGGCACATTGTTGTTCTAGTGTTTGTTGCCTTGCTGTGACTGTTCACTTTGATGACACTAACACATCTTTGTCATTCTGGTGTTATCTTGCTGTGATTCTCACAGCAGAGTAGTTGAAAGAAGGTTTGCCAGGTGTGAGAAGAAGAACACGGTGATTATGTGTGTGATTATGATTAGATTAGGTTTAATACAGTATCTAAATGTTGCCAGTGCAGTATATAAGAACTCTATGAGCTATTATAATAGATTATGACCATGAAGTTGTGGTCCCTCCTGTTGAATCACAACCTTCAGTGAGACCCCTTGCTTTTTAAAACTTCTCAGAGAAGTCTAGGTGCAGCTAGGTCCATCTAGTTTCAGATTTGGTCAACAGTTTATGACTGAAGGGTTATAATATAGACAGATTCAGCTAGAAACCTACAGGTTTACAGTCTTTGGTGATGCAGAATTCCCAGTAACAAAGGAGCAAAGCACCTATGAAATTATTGCAGGATTTTGTCTCCATGTTTGCCTGAATCTTAGCACTTTTTCACACTTACCCAAAAGTGAGTATTCCTCATCTTGAGGTGGGATGTACTCTGCAGGAATCCCTTGTAAACTGCTTGTAGCCTCAGGATTCCAGTTTGCCCAGTTGGTCTAGTCTCCAGCAACATTTTATGCCCTTTTATAGGCCCGTGTACACCAGAGTCAATCACAAATATCTCTGCTCCCCCATCTCTGGACTGTATTAATTATGGAGGATTCAGCCAGTTCTTCCTGTAGTATCCACCTGGTGTTCTTGTATTAAGACAAACCACACTGCCTATTAGAGACAGAAAAAAGGGAGAAGGATGAATGCATGGCGGAGGGGGAGGACATACCTAAGACCTGACTATAGCTCATTGCTTTGTTTCTATTTGACTATTCTTGGGAATTTTGAGAACAAATGTATAATATTATTGTCCTATGAACTATCTATATCTGAAGGTTTGTGTCAAAATAACTGAAAGTAGTATAAAGTATATATTGAGTTACTTTATTTCTTGACAAAACACAATTCAAACAAACTAAAATATTCATAATATTTGTGCTTTCTAGCATGCCACTTCAATCAGTAGCCGTCATAAATGGAAAAGATAGTAATGCCAAACTGCTTTGAAATAATTCACTTGGTGTCCTACAATCAGATCCATAAGCAGATATAAGAAAAAAACTATCAGGGAGATTTTAGAAGGAAAAAATATTTAGTCTGTACTCAGGAATTTTTTTCTTTTTGAATTATATGTCTGAAACCAATGAAACTACTGTCATTGTAATGACCAAGGTAATCTGTTTGCTCGATTAAGTTTATGTTCACTAAAGAAATAGAAGTTCATAAGTTCATTAATGTAGCAAAAGTAATGTTCTCTTCAAACTCTCCATGAATTCCACTGCACTGAAGGCATAATGTCGACTTAACATATCGATATTGCTCCATTTTCTGGAATAATTTTAGAGAAATTTGAGCCATATCCAGATGGCTTTTGAAGATTTCCAGTGCCATTGTTCAGTCACCCTCTCAGTATAAAAATATTTCCTTTTATTCAGAGGGAAACTCCTGTATTTCTGTTGGTCCTGTCACTGGACACCACGTAAAAGAGTCTGACTCTGTCCTTTTTGTATCCTTCTTTCAGGGATCTTGATAAGACCCCTCTGCGTGTCTACTTCAAACTGAAGTTCTCTCAGTCTTTCCTCATAGGAAAGACACTCCAGTCCCTTAGTCATCTTCATGGCCCTTCACTTGACTGTCTCCAGTACATCCATGTCTATCTTGTAATGGGGAGCTCAGAACTGCATACAGTACTTCAGAGTTGTTATCAGCAGTGTGAACAGAAGAGAAGAACATCTCCCTCAAATTGCTGTAAGTACAGAGCAAGGTGCCAATTAGCCTTCTTTGTTCTAAAGACACATTGCTGCTTTGTGTTCTGTTTTATGTGGATGTGGCACCTGGGGATATGGTTTAGTGCTAAACAAGGTGATGCTAGATTAAGGGTCACACTCAGTAATTTTCGAGGATTTTTTCCAGCCTTAATGATTCTGTGATTTTATGCTCACCAGCATCTTCAGGTCCTTTTCCACCCAGAAGCTTTTAGTTGTTTCTTCCCAGGTTGAAGGACTTGGCACTTTCACTTACTGAACTTGAAATTTCTGTTCTTTCCATCATCCTGTCAAAGTGCCTTTAGAAAGCATCATCACGCTTTGATGTATCAGTATCATCATGGTATCAATATTAAAATGTAAAATAAATATTTATGCTAATTTTATATTATTTAGGAATAGCCTGTTCTATTGTAAAATAGTAATCTCTTAACTCACCTACAAGAGGGCTTTAAAAATTATATCAATAAAAATTTGCAAAATTATTGTAAAGGTTTGAGAGGTCAGTCCATCTTGTTGTTTATAGCTTTATAGGCTATTGTCAAGAGGAAAAATGAATTGATCTGTTCATTTGATGTCAAGGGATGATAAATTTAGAAGCAATTCTAATAACAGCAGAATGGAACCATGGGAGGTTTATAGTTTAGAATGATCTTTTGTCTTCTTCCTAAGTAGTCTTCTTTAATGCAGATTTTGACTTACATGAAATGCATTGAGCATACTCTTCCATTGTAGTATACTGTGAGTGAAATAAATTTATTTTTGATGCAGTAACACAAGTTTTCACCTATGGAAATAATAATTATGAGAATAATAAGCAAACAAACAGTATTTTCTGAAAGATGCCTGTGTCTACAAATCTTTAGACATCCCTTCTTTCTTCCTTTCGTTGCAGCACTTTTAATAATACAAGTACTTTACTGAAAGCTATTTTTCTTACGCTCAGTAATGTGTGATAAGTGCTAAGAAACAGTGGACAATGTAGGAAGCATCTCTTTTTCTCTGGTGCTGCTTTTAAACTACCATAAAAATGCCCTGAGCACACAGAAAGATCCCAAACCCACAAATGATGGCTTCAAAGGTAGATTTAACCATGATGATGGTTATGGTTATCATAAAACTTGATACCTGATGTGCTTATTTAAATTCCACTGGGTATTCCATTGGAGCCTAAATATATTTGGAAGTCTGCCCTCAAGCCTGTGTATATCAGTTCTCGATACGCTGTAATTTTTTTTTAACTTGGAAGAGCCTAAACATGAAGGTAAATTTAAAAGATTGTATACTGGTTGTTGCCTCTAAGTTGTATGGATCATAAAGAGTACCAATATACTGTGTTTATAGAAGTAATCTTTCTACCCATCAGAGTTTCACATCAGAAGCACCCCCACTGTGAACTTTACTATATCATTGAAAACCTGAACCTGAATTTAGAATTGTAGTATAAGGTTCTTAAACTTGAGAAATGTTTGTTTTAATTTAAGAATGAACTCTTAATTATTTTATGGATGCCTGGTAAAGGACTTAAAGCTAGTTTATAAGATTTAATAAATAGAAATTTAGCTATCAAAGGTTACAAGGGGCTTGGTGAACAATCTATGTTAAATTTTCAAGTTGGAGTGGAATTCTTGCAAAACTATTTTTCATTTTCTGCCTTTTATTTGGACTCAAAATTACGACTGTTCTAAAACCTACAAACACGTGACTTGGAGGCCCAATCACTATTACCTTTGTGGTCCTCTCAGTTTTCAGAGTCCTGCTATTTCCATACTCTGAATGTATTTTTTTTCCTGGCAAATAAACCTACTGTTCACTAAACGATTCCATACTGTTGTTCTGTTTGGGTACAGTTTTCTTTATTGACTCACATTGACCTGGTTGGTTTGCATAATTGACTGAATTGCTTCAGAGGTTTGGTTTTAGACCTTGTGCATGGTTTTAGACCTTATGCATGAAAATAACTATTCTTACTATTTTTCTGATGGTGGTACTCTGTGTTTGGAAGATGGAAAGATGATAACAGAAAGTCACAAGGAATAGCAGAACCAGTTTCTGAATGGCAAATTGTAAAGATAGCATGGAATCAACATAGAGAAATAAGCTAAAATCATGGGAATGTTTCAGTGGGAGAGGATTTGAGTAGTGATAATGAACACTGTATTAACGTTATACCAATACCTTTGAGGGAAAACTCCTACAATTTTCAGGAGTGTGTGAACACATAGTCATATAAACATAAGTGAGAAACCACAGCTCTATTCAGCACTCATAAAATTTTGTTTAGGTAACTGCTTCCAGGTTTGGGAAAGGTTATGGCATTTAATTTTCCACTGTCATTTGATAGCCATAACTTTAGGTGTCATGTCAGGGCTCAAATTTCTTCTGTTCCTTAGGTGTATTTTGTCTATTCAGAGCTGTATTTGTTTTCTCTTGTGCAGGATGATAGTTTCCTACATCTTTCTATAAGTGTGAGAACTCTAACAATATGTGGTGTTTTTTCCCAGCACTGAGGAGTCCAGTTTATGTTCACATTTTTGTCTCCAATACTGATCTTTTTCATAACCTTCAGTTTATTCAGTTCTCAAAATTCTATGCTGTTTTCAACAGCAGTTCTTATTTTTCATTCCCAATAGCTTTCATTTTTCAGCTTTGTAATCTGACCCTGTAAATTTTCCTGTTGAAGGCTAAATTATTTGGTCTTTATGTCAAACCTCCTTTCAATTAGTTGTCTAGCTTGTGTTGGGTCTGGGTCCTCAAAGAGGCAAGAGCAGTTGTTAGTTGTAGTAAAGTTGTTTATTGTATGAATATATCAGTCTTGAAGGTAGAGTTCAAGGTATTAAAGTCCATGTTAACGTATTAAAGTCTGTGTTAAAAACTTTTTGTCATAGAGTCTCAAGAAAAAGCTGCAGCTGCAATAGCTGCTCTCTGTCATAGAGTCCCAGGTTGTGTGCAGGAACAGCGGCGGCAGCAGTAAAAGTTTTTCTTTGGTATAGAGTCTGATATTCTAGGCAGCAGCAGAAGGAACTTCTGGCATAGAGTCCCAGAGCTCCATGTAGGAACAGCAGCAGCAGCAGCAGCAATTGTTCCTTGGCATAGTCCCATGTTCTGAACAGTAGCAGTAGGAACTACAGCTTTCTATTCTTCTTTCTTATTTTCTTTATCTTGTTGTTCTTCTTCAATCTTCTTCTTGTTGTTGCGGTTGATTTCTCTTACATCTCATTACAGGTTATTTTATTCATGAAACATCTAATTAGCTAAAAACACAATTATAAAACATTCTTTCTAAACTAATCTAAACTTGATTTTAATGTATGAAAGTAGTACGAAAGTAGTTTCTTACCTAAAAACTATGCATATATTATTTATTTATGCAAATATACTGTTTTCTTACTTAATTTACATATATGTTTATTTATTTACATGAATGGTTTTATCTATGTACACCTATAGTTTTATTTGTTTTAGAGATATAAGCAAAGTTTTGCTATGTTTTTGTTATGTCTGTGCTAAGTTACTGAACTTCAAACTAGGCCTTAGGGCCTTTACTAGCTAACACAGTTTCTTGAGGTACTTAAAATGTATTTCAACTTACTTAAAACTATAACTTACACTTCCACTTACTTAAACTTATATTTCTACTTTATATCTATGTGGCTTAATGCATCTTAATTTCTCTAAAGGCTTTAATTCAACCTCTGCATTTATCTCTCTCTCTGAGGAACTGAGAGAGGCTTGCATTCCAACACTTAGTTATCAATCTTTGGCACAAGTGTTCTGTCTTTAGAATTAAATTTTCAATATGCATTTTTCTAACTCACTTTCCTACAATTAGTTGACATTTGAAACATATAGTTTCACTTGTGAAACTATATATACAATCTCTTTCCTAATATGCTGTCTCTTAATAGGTCATAAAAAATACAGTTCTGAATAATTTTCTCCTTCTTTTGTGATTTCTTTTTCCTTGTTCTAGCTTTGTTTTAATTGAAAGGATAAAAATTCATTGTGTGAGTCTTTGTCAGCTAGTGGGATGCATTCTAAAATCAGAAGCAGTGAGACAACAGCTACCTTTGAAAGAAATGATAAATGCATTCTCCTATACGACTAAAAAATTGAGGACTTGGCTAAAAGAGAGGTTTTACCCTCAAGTGAAACACTAAAATTTTTTAAAAAGGTATTTGATAGATGTGGCCCAGCAATTCTGACTTCATTTTCTTCCTTCCAATTTCATTCATGGAATGTAAATTTTACATTATTCAATAGTATTCTTTAGGAAAGTCCATATTTTACACGAAAAGCTTTTTAAATTATTATAGCGATGTACAAATCACATACCTATTCACAAATCCATTTAGTTATGGACTATGCAGCTCAATTGACCTGTGATGATACTGATAAACTCTAATTCCTTATTTCCTCTGATTAAGCTTGGATGATGTAAACATCTGTTGACACATTCAGTGACCTGTCAGAATTGGCCTGACTCCCAGAAAGTCCCATTAACTCATTCCTTTAGCAGCTTTGTATCGTGTGATTTTACTGGAATAGGAATCATAAAAGGAGTTCAAAAGTACTCAGTTCATATGTGTAAAATCATAAGGATTTCCCAAATTGACACCACCACTCATTCTTTCAAAGTACAGATTCATGTATAAAATGTCAATATTATTTTATTTCCAAGTCAAAGGGGGGTATTTTAAGCCCAAACTCAAAAGTCAGCTTGTACAGAAAAAAATGAAATGCTTTTTAATGTCACAGTGTGTTGTCTGCATTAGTTCTTATCTGTTCTGGGAGGATATGCACTTGCAGATGGTATTTAGAGCCAAATAATTGTAGACATAAAACCTTTCAGAAACACAGCTGTATCCTGCATTTAAATACACTGACTGGGGCATAACCTTATGTACTGTTGTTAGAGTTCTAACACATTAGCTTTTTGTACTTCATTGTACATTGAAACATAAAGGAATGGCAGTTTGATGTGATATTTTTGTCATTTCCCATGCTTGCAATGTAGTTTCTGCCCATTTGCTTGTTCCAACACATGGCAGAAAAAAGATACAGGATATTTTTATTTGGTATCTATCTTTCGTCCCTTCAGTTACTATTGAAACCACTGGCTAACTTCTATCAGTTGAAGAGGAGAATGACTTCATAGGCACAGCAGCTGTTCAGGGAGAGACACTCTCCAAGTTCCCTTAATAAAAAGCATGTGAAATTGAAATGCGTGATTTTCATCAGGCTTTATGATTCCAGGAATGGAATGGCTCATGTGTGTCAACTGGCAACCAGACAAAAAAGTATTCTGCCTCTTTTCCCTGTCAAAAAATTGCATGTTTTCAACAAAGACTGAGGACAGGTACTGATGGTACTGAGAAGATACTGTCAATTAGGTACTGACAAGTCTTCTGGTAGCTGAGTTACAGAGGAAAGCAAAGTTTTGCATTTAGGAACAATATCTTAAGGAAAGTTGAATTTCAAATAGAAGGAGCTGTAAGTTAAACTAGCTTCATAACTGAAACATAACAATATCTTATTATCCAATATTGGAATCTTTGGGAGTTTGTACTAAAATGAACAGTGTGTCAAGCTGAATAGCTCCAAGCAGCAGGCCTCTCATTTTTTGATTCTGAAATACTTCAGAAGTTTTTTCCTTCATACAAGATTCCTTTCATGTCTGTATTAATAATAATAGGAACTAAAATAATGAAAAGAAAGCTTTGAAATTCAAAAACCTTATCCTGAATATTTGATTGGCTTTGTGGACAAAGAAATGGACAGATTAAGGATAGGTGAGTGGTTGGAAAAATTGTTTAAACTTTTAATTTTTTCTGTGATTTATGGCAGAAAAGCAAACTAAACTATGTTTCTGTTTAAGGCCAGTGAAAAGATCTTTTCTTTCTTTTAGTATCTGGAAAACAAGGTAGTTCAGAAAGTATCAGACACACTATTTTCAAGGACAGAAATTGGATTTTCATCTACCTTGAGTTATGTGGAAAACAGTACTTGGCAGAAGTGACATCTGGGAAATTTGAAATAGAAAGTTTTGTATTTATCTTTGACTGAATAATCATTAATTGCTACATTTTCCTGAACAGCATCTCCACAGGTGAATTGTGCATCCTGTATCTTTCATGTTCCACTGGAGTCCTTTCATAATGACAAAGTATGTGTGTTTCCATAAGGAAGGGGTGAAAGAAGAGTCAAGGGGAAGGGAAGGAAGAGGCTGACAACCTCAAAGAGCTTCTTGAAATTCACTTCATTTGCTCAATTCACATTGATACCTACAGGGGAATCAGGCTTTATTAAAAGTCACATTTATGGATTTCACACTAAAAAAGATGTAGAGCTGTTAGTCACAGCAAGTTGATCACATGTGAATAATATTATTAAAGGTGGGATTAGGCTTGTCTCAGTCATGTTTATAAGAATACACACTATGTGTAAAATATTTATTACGAAACAACTAATGATTTCTTGCCATGACAGCCTTTTCAGAGTATGCCAATATTACCAGATTATTACTTGTAAGGAAACAAATATGAATGAGATCAATACCTGTTATAGGCATCAATCTATTTATTAAGAATTTATTAATCCTTTTAATAAAGCTATATTTCTGTATTTTCAGTTGGTTTTTACCCCTATATGTATACTAAAAATCTTTACTGGCCTAAGACTGCCATATTTTCTTTAAGAGTCAGTTCATGAGTTCCTATTTTCTTTCTTTCTTGTTTATTTGTTTCTTTTATTTTTCAATAGCTGGCATAAATGGGAAAATATTCTCTATGTAATCATACTTTTTGATGTTCCAAAATCATGTCTCTAGCCTTGGACTGTTATTACATTTCTGTATTGAATTTTGAGAAGGCCACAGACTTCAAACACTGCAATTACATAAACTGATCTTAATGTAGGATTTATGCTGTGACATCTTTTTTTGTTGTGACGTTGATTAAATTTAAAATACAGTTGTTTCAGAATAACCATAAAGAAAAAAAGAATTCATTTTACTGCCTTTCTTTTCCCAACCATAGAACTATAGAACATAGATCTAAACAATCAAATGTCACACACCTGTTCAGGGAATCCTTGCACTAAGCTCCTGTAAAAGTATCTTGTACATATTGTATATATTGATTATATTCAGCAGAATGCTTTCTTTCAGGTCTATCTAGAATTAAATTTCTTTTCTACAATGTTGCAATAACTGTTAGTTACTGCTTTTTGATAACTAAACCCCATATAGAACTATTATATTTGAATCATTTAACTGGGGAGTTCCTTCTACTTTATCAAGCACTAAAATTAGCACAAAGCTAATTTCTTTACTGTGGGTGTTTGCCTTACAATGATAGGAAAGTCTTGCACTTGTGTACAGTTACTGTTTGCTCACACATGGTACCTTGTCATATTAGAGGCTTTCTCTATTACACAAGTACTTATTTTTAAAAAATAACAGAATAAAATAGATTATTAATTAAATCTGAAATCTAGAACATTAAAGTTGGAATGCACTTGAACTGCCCTATGTATTAAAACATGAAAGGGCAATAAGAAAGTAATTGCAATCAGAAACAGATAAAATTGAAATTAATGATATTCATTAACTGGGGGATTTAGATACTTGCTGGACCATGTTACCTCAGAACTAAACCGTTCACTCCTTGAACTTTCTATCCCTATGATCCCCTTAATTTATGAAAAAGTGTTATCTAGATTTTCAAACAGGGAAAGCATATGGACATTGCAATGCTTGGGTTAGTATTAAAAATTCTAATATCTTTCTGCTTAAATCTATGGTTTATATACTTGTTTGCTATACATATTGTATGAACAGAGTGATCAGAAAAATATCTCAAGAAACTGTCAACTTTTCAAACCACTTTATTTTGAGTGGCTTTTGCTAAAATGAAGATTGTTATTCCTCTATCATCTTTTTCTTCTATCTTCTTCTATCTTCTTCTTCTTCTACTTCTTCGTCTTCTTCGTCTTCATCTTCTTCGTCTTCTTTGTCTTCTTCATCTTCTCCTTCTCCTTTGTTTCAGGTACCAGAATACAAACTTGGAGCAAGAGTTTAGTTCACTACTAATTAGATATTCTCATTTTTGCCTCATTAATTCTGTTAGCAAGTAAAGGATTTGCAAGTCTATAGGAATAGGAAGTAATAGAAGTAGCCAAAAGAAGCAAAAAATCCCAGCACTTGATGTTTGGAGGAATTTACTTCCTGTCTGGCCATGACGAGGCATTTGGCAAGAAAGTGAGTGGCACCCTAGATTCATCATTTCTTTGTGTATCTTGCCACAAAATATCACAGTATAAAATATGAAGTTTCTAATCTAAGTAACAATGTGTTATAACTAATATTTATGAAATTGTGAAATTATTTGTTTAAATTAATTTTAAATTATATTAAGTATCAACTTATTTTTTAGGTCCCAAGAAGTAAGGTTGATGGGAGATGAAAAGTTAAGAGAATAAAATATTTTCTTAATACAAAGTAACCTTTCAGTTATGAGCAGAGTGACATTTTTACATAATAATGTAAATCCATGTATCAGGATTAGTTACATCTTTCCTAAAGTATTTAATAAATCCTATCTTTCATTTTTATATATTTTAGTAGCATAATGAAAATTATTGATTTGTAATAATGAGGTTAATGAATCAGATTAAGTAGTAATAGGCAGCTTGAAGGCTTCATATTAAGTCACAGCAAGTAGACAAGAGATTAAGTACATCCATCATCATGTGATTCCAAAACACTATGTCAGCAAAAATAAGTTTAATTAATTAAAAAGATGTTTTCTTTTATCATACAAGATTAGTTTGAGATGTAAAAATAATAGCTTCATCTTTCTTCTATGCCTGAAAAGTAGTGGATAATATGATCATAAATACACTTCCATTTGTCTCAAAAATAGTTGCATATGTTCCAAATTAGAAAGAAAAATAGCAGAAGAAAGTGGATAGAAAAGCTTGTTCATGAAGTGCAGGACTTGTTCGAACTAGTGCTTAGTGTTTTTTTCCCCTTATGCAACATTCCTTAATTTTTATGTATTTAAATTGTCTATTCCAGCTAAAAACATAGAGTCCTAGAAACTACAATAGATGTGAGGAAGAGTTATTTATGAAGAAAACAAAAAACAGACCACAAAAAAAAAATAGAAAAATAAAAAAAGAAAGAGGAACCTATTTATTCTATTTAAATTAAATGAAAATTAATCTTAATTTAAAAATTCACCAAAAACCAATAGCACCATACAAGTGCTCGCTACCTGGTGAAACTGTTGTACTTCCATCAATTGGAATTACATGTAACAAAAACATGGAAACATATGTTGTATGTTGAAACCATTCTCCTTTTTACAAAAAATACATACACATGATATAGTTTTAGATATTTATGCCACACAGAAATATATAGAATGTTACTATTTATCTTCGTGAAAAAGAAATTTCAACATAATTTTACAAGATAATGAATAGATCAGATTTAGAGCCATATTGATAGGCATGGGTATATTAGAAAAGGGAACATATAAATCTTCACATATTAGATTTTTTAAGCTGATATATCTGTTCTTAAATAAAGGTGTGGTACACTTGAGCCCTCACCTAATCATTAATCTGTGGTAGAAGTAGCTATTGCTGTTTTCAGGTAAGAAAACCATTTCTAATGAATGACTAAGAGGCAAAGGAAGGAACAGTAAAGAGCGGTGATTCATTTATACTGAAACTGGACTAAAAACCAGTAATGTAAACCAGATTTTTTTTATGTGCTAGTTGGAAGGGAATGCTCTTTGCAAAGGGGACTTTTTGGCTGTCAAACAGTGGTTCACATAGAATCACAGAACAGAGGATATTGCTTGAAAATAGTGTAAGGTTTCTTTGAGCACCAAAAAGATTTTTGTACCAAAGAAACACTGGAAGAAGTAACAGTGATCCAAGAATAGGCAAAGGTTTTGTGAACTTATTTTCCCTCTGTAAGAAATTATTATTATCATTATCATTATCATTACAGTTATCGTTATCATTATCATCATCATAATCAATAATAATAATAACAATAATAACAATAATAATTATAGTTGGAAAATATTTTCTATCCAGACATAAACAAAGTATGGACTGATCTACTTAGCGCAAGTTACACAAAAAGGATTTTGAGATTCATCCAACTCTAAAACTTGTTAGTGCTGTATGACAGCCATCATACTATCAGAAAATAATTCTTTGGCTGACTAGTGCTGTGTAATTAAATTGAAAGGTTTTTCACAGGCAATGTTAATGTTTAAAGTGTTTAGCCTTAAAGTGGGCAAAACACAAGAGAATACAGGGCAAAAACCCCAGTTGTTCTGGGAAGCATGATAGAGATCTTCTTATGTTATCACAAATTTTTATTCAGTCTTTCTAAGGTAAAGATCATCCACTAACCAAAAAGTGTTTTCTCAAATAAATTAGCCAGGTAATAACAGATGGGAAGTGCATGACAGTGGGTTTGCTGTACTTCACTGCAAGTATATAGAAGTAGTAGATACCTTACTATAATACTCTCCATGACAAGTAAATATGTCTTTTCTCTTCAATACTGAAAATGGTCTATGCTTCAAGCAGATATTCATGTACTCAGTCCCAAGCACATCTTGCTCAGTGACTTCAGGACCATGAAGTAAGGAACACATAGGAAAAGTTAGATTTTTGTTGTGCTAATGGGTCAGCAAGTCCAGAGGAATATTGCTTTTGGTGTTAGCTTTTGGGCATTTTATAGCAAACGTATATTGATCTTAAATTAAGAATTAAAAAGAAACCATCATTATTTTAGTACAATGTTGGGAAATTTAGTCACTAGTGAAGCAAGGCAAATATGTTTTAATTATTCTTATGTATGGCTGGTTACACACATCCCTTGAGTATTTCCAGACATGCTTCCTAATCATTGGGAAACTTATGGAACTGTCTCTTGCTAATTCCACTTCAAATGCTTCAAAAATTAATAATCAATTAAGGTTTTACTTTAGAGACAAGCTTGCTTCCTAGTTAATTATTCTTAGCTCATAAAAATTGTGCTGACAAGTGGTTGAGTCATATCTTTTATGATCTTGCCAAAAGCCACACAGCAAGTGCAGGAAAGGTTGATATAAAGTGAAACCATATGCATTAACTCCACAATTAGATAATTCTCCAGATCAGTATTGGTATGAATGTGGTGCATTGTGAAGCAGTAGAAGTCACACTGTGAAAGGGTCTTCTACGGTCTTGAAAGTGAAGTCAAAGTCCTGCAGTGCTGCTATGGTGACATTGCCAATATCATCTAGTCAGTTATAGTCTTCAGGAACTTGGATTTCTGTAAGAGCATTAAAATTTCTTAATAGCACTCAGAGAAAAAAAAATGGCATGACTTTGTAAAGTACACCACACATAGACTGTAAGTCAGAAGAAGACCTCAGCAATGTTAATATTTATTCTTGTGGATCATGCCTAGAAGAGGTCAGCTTGTGAGTGGCATCTGCATTGTGTTTCTTCCCAACTACAGGAATAGAAGTCTATTGCTGACAAGTAAAGTGTGTGTGGTAAATGGATACAGTTATTCTAGCTGTCTTCACCTTTTTACTGTGTATCTGAGGATATGTAGCTTTCCCCATGCTTCCTACAAAATTCTAATCTCTACTGCCTCAACTTTTATCGCTCTTGATTATGTAGTTGATAACTGGATGTAATGAATATAGTACAGAGTTTAGACCAGAATGGGAAAATACACATGCAAACCTACAGTATTCTTCTAGGTTTTGTGGCATAGCAAAATGAGTTGAAGGGATGTCTTTTTACTAGATGCTGATACACAATATCTTCTTGATAAAAGGATCATACAAATCTGCCCCATACTAATCCCACTAGTTCCTCCAACAACAAAATGACTTTTGTCCCAGAGGATGTAATCAGCTTGTCATGTTTCTAATTACTAATACTTCGTTACTTTCCTTTCAAGTTACTTTCCTTTCAAATTATCCAATCAAACTTTGTATCATAGAGAAATTGTTCTCATATTTCACTTGATATTATTTCACTTTGATGTTAGCAGTTTCTATTTGAAAACATATCTTTTGGGTTTCTTTCCATTTGCATCAAAATCCATAACAGATAAGAATGTATGTGAGCCTTAACTTTTACAGTTCCTTATGATGGTCTACTTATCTGTGTGGATTTGTATCAATATGGTTTTTTTAGAGGGATGAGGTGTTGAATGACTTTATATTATTTATATGCCAATAAAATGCTTGTTTTCAGAAAAATAATTTATATATGCAATAATAAATGCATGCAATGGATTTACCAAACACTCTAAATTCAGCTAGCTCACAACAAAGCTAAGGTAACCTGAGGAGGAAGTTGATTGTTCTTTATTATAGACCATTTGGCCAGGATGAAGAGGCAGATAAATTATTTTATAAGCACCTTGGAGAAGTCTCATGGTCACTGGCCTTTGTTCTTGTGGGGGACCTAAACTTACCATATGTCTGAAGGAAAATAAATACAGCAGGGAGTAAAGTCTGGAAGGTTCTTGGAGTGTGTGGAATAGAACTTCCTGACACAGCTGGTGAGCAAGCCAACCAGGGGACATGACCCGCTGGATTTTCCATTTATAAAATGAGAAGAACTTGTTATTATTGTGATTGTTGGAGACATTCTTGGCCAAATCATGAAATAATAGTGTTTTCAATTGTCAGAAAAGTAAGGAGGGGGATCAGCTGAATGGCCACCTTAGACTTTCAGAGGATAGATTTTGGCCTGTTTTGGACCATGGTTGAGACTTTCCCTTAGGTGGCAGTCCTGAAGGGCAAAGGACTCCAGTAGGGCAGGACGTGTTTTAAGTAGGAAATCTAAAAGATAGAGGAGAAGCCAATGCCCATGTGCCAAAAGATGAGATGGGGTAAGAATACTAGTCTGGCTGAACAGAGAGCTTTGGCTAGAACTCAGGACAAAAAAAAAAAAAAAAAAATTATGACCTTTGGAAGAAGAGGTAGATAACTTAGGAGGACTACAGGAATGACACAATGTTCAGCAGTGAGAAAATTTGAAGGACCAAAGTCCAACTAGAACTTAATTTTGCTACTACCATACAAAACCCTAAAATCAAACAAAACTAACTTCTATAAATACATCAGCAACAAAAGAAGAGTTAAAGAGAATCTCCATCCTTTATTGCATGCAAGGGGACACATAGGGACAAAGGATGAGCAAAAGGCTAAGATACTCGATGCCTTCATTTCCTCAGTCTTTACTGGTAAGGTTGTTCTCAGGGTACTCAACACTCTGAATTGGAAGAGAAGGAAGAGGAGCAGAACGAAGCCCCCATAATTTAAGTCGAAGTGGTCAGAGATTTGCTACTTCATATGAAGACACACATCACCTGACCTTACTCCCACTAGCCATACACATTCTTTTTATGACTGAGTCTCAGAAGAAGATCCCCTTGCTCGCTTGATTCCTATTCCATTCATCAGTTAATTTTCTTTTAAAATATTTGCTAAGAGTATTAGCAATAAATTTAAGAAGAAGGAAATATGCAGAATATCAGAGCAATTTAAGATACTGGATTTACTGCTTGAAGGGGAAAATATCCTCTCAGTAAAGGGAAATTGCCTTACAGATTTTCATAATTGGTAAAAAAAAACCTTTTAGATTAACATTGTGGTGTAAATATAGGAAGTCTTTGTACCAAAAGTAACAGATGTTGATTCTAACACTTTCTGTTTTCCGACCATTTTTTACCTTTTCTGACCTTTCTAGGGAAGATATTTCTGTTTCATTAGTTCTTCTCTCAAGATAAATAATAAAAATTTGCCTTACTTCTCTTCAAGTGTTTAGCTTCAAATTCAACAGTCAGGTTATCAGCTTAAGCAAAAATACATGAGGAGATGTAAGAAGGAATTGGAATCTGAAAAACAGAAGGAAAATATGATTCCAAAATAATCACTTAGAGCTATAGTTATTTCTTATAATTTGTTGTGGTTTTATTTCCTAATTCAATACATGTGTACTGAGGTGATTCATAATGCTGTTGTATTCCATATCTATCTGTACCCAAAAGTTGTTATTGTATGTTTAAGACACTACAAATTAGAACCTTGTGTGTGTGAGGGATGCTATCGCTGGCATTTATTGAATTGGTGATCCCAGGCAGTTTCTGGGTCTTTGCCATGTGGCATTTGCTTCACAGGCTGCTTGGTCTTTGCTCACGCAAAGGTTTTTTCTTCCTTTTTTGTGTTTGCTTTTGGTTTTTTGTTTTCTTTTTCTTCAGCTCAGAGAGGCTGCAGTTAGCAGTTTTGACCTGCCTTGGGACGAATTCTACAGGTGCCTGTCCGCACTTGAGGCATTGTGCTAACAGCATCAGAGCATCCCCGGTCCCAGTCTGGGTCACTATCCACCTGGTGTTTTCTCTTCTTGGCTGAGAGTGCTCAGCCAAGAAGAGAAAACACCAAGTGGCTCCAGCTCAGCTCCTTCACCTGGCCCTGGCTGCTCTGCTGTCCATGTCTGTGGGGAGGAGGTTGACTCCAGACAAGCTGTTGGACTGTCATCTGCTGCTGGAACTGCTGTGTGAGGCTCCTGCCTTCCCAAAAGGGATCTGACACTATCTCATCCCTTTGTCTTACAGGCCTGAGGCTGTCCCTGCCCTGTGCTATCTTGGGGAGGGTATTTCTGACATTTCAGGTCTTTCTTTGTTCGTGTGGGGTTGGGGCATGAGTTTTTAATAGTTTGGTATCTAGGAGTAATTTTTTTTCTCTTGCCTGTCTTTCTGTTAGTAAACATATTTTTTCACTTATATCTACTCATATTCAGTCCTTTTTGGTGGAAAGGGATTAGTTGAACGTATACAGGAAGACAACTCATTCCAGAGTGTTCTTCTTTAAATTGTCTCAAACCAAGACAACATCACCAAAAAAAAAATTCAAAATTGATTTAACAAGCTAACAACATTACGCACTGTTAGAATTATGCCTATAAAGTAGTACCATGTGAGAGGGTATTACATGCTACTACTAAAGAATATATTTCTGTAGGCATCTTAGCAGAGTCTTCATAACATTTGCTAAATGGGACATCTTATTGCCGTATCACAATGGACTTCCAAAGAATTCTGTCCATTGCAAGGTTTCAGCCTTCAATCTCTCTCGTGCAGAAGCTATAGTTGCTTAAATAGAATGTTGCAAGCATTTATTAAAATGTTTATTTCCTCTAACTGCCTTTTTTAGACAACAGATTTAGTTTTGTATTTCAAATCAAGCTGGATAAGACTGTATTTGACAATGCTACTAAGTGAAATGACCAAATATACCATAAACCAAATATGTGAAAGGGTATAATGTTTCAGAATCAGCACCAAGAGATTAACATTTTTATGCTAAGCTTTGTAAAATTTCACCCGCAAGCAGACACTAGGCCTGTACTATTAGGCACGAAAGCTTAATTTCATAGGAGTTAGATGTAGTTTTAATAGTTCTTCAAAATGAAACATACAGATAAATTTAGGTATCATTTCTTACTCTATCTGCATCAATGGCCAGCAAAAATGAGTGTTTCTTTTATATTAGAGAGCCTTTTATTTTGTTGATTTTTTAAAGTCCTCATTCTTCATGAAGAAAATCTACAGGGAACAATAACTATACATCCTTGACAGGGCATGGAGCTGGATATGATTTCTGTTATGTATGTTCAACAGGCTCTCTAATTTTATTTATTTTATTTTTATGTAAGGAGAATGCAAATTTTATTCCCATTCTTAATTTTTTCAGGGAAGCAATTAATGGATTTTTACTTTTTAAAAGCACAGAGAAACTAGAAACTGTTGTAGCCAATCATTGTATGTTTTCTATCACCCTAGGACTGAGAAACCCATTTTTCAGGCAGAAGAGGGCTTTTAAGTTATATTTTTGGAGTTGCAAGGAAGAACTCTAGGTCTTTCCTCTTCAGCCTTCTGGGACTTCTGTGGCTTACCCTTGGTCCCATTCTGATACTGAATGAAATAAAGTGGAAATGTTTTCATTTCTGTTGATTGGTACCTGTCCATTTCAAAAACTCCGACTTTGTTCACTGAAGCTGGTGCTTCACATGTTTTCTTTGAGGAAAAATCATTGGTGTATTAAGAAGAGTCTGGTGAGAACAATGTCTCCCTTTAATGAGTGGCATATGCATATTTGTTCTTGTTGGTTTTGATGTTACTATATTCAAAGGATTTTAACTTTTAAAATTTAGTGAGATGCTAGAGTGGTTGCAGATATTTCCATGATAGGCCTTGAGAGTGATTTGATCACAGAAGAGCAATGAGGGTAAATGCCTTAACTGCTGCCTTGTCATATTTGTGCCATTAGAAAATCAAACCTGAAATATCTAAAAAGCAGGTAACCAGTGCAGTGCATATCTTGTGCTTTTCAGCCTGGTACTCTGTGCATGCTTTACAGCTATAATCTGGATATGCCAATGAATTTTCTTCTGTGTTGATTTTGCAGTGTCAGAGTGTTTTAATCTTCAAGTCTGGATTTTTGAAAGATGACCAGGAAGAAAAAAAGCAGGAACAAAGAGAAATAGAACTGCTGAATTTGTACTATCAAGTCCTTTCTATTGCTTCTCTGGCCTTTGCTTTGTGTCACTTTCAGCTGCTGAGAATTTCTTAAACAAAGAGCATTTTACACTACCACTATGCTCTTTTTTCTTCAAAAGTGAAACTGCCAAACCACACTTTGACAAAAGAGAATTTCCCTGATCAGAATCCAGCAAGTCAAGTAAGTAGTAGTGTGAGAAGCATCTCATCTACAAGATGCTGTTAAACACAAAATTAAGTTTGACCCTCCATTACTCTGTAAATATATATTCTTCCCTGTATGAACTGAGCTTTATTGTTCACAGATAATGAAGTCCTTGAAAATACTTTGACTTTTCTAGCTGTTTATTTTATGATATTTTCATAAAGCAAGAATGGTGATTATACAGTCTTACACAATTTAATTTTATGACAAGTAGTCAACTTAGCTTTACAGAGATATAGATCACAGAATTCAAACAGTATAAATTTTAATGCTTCTTATAATCACAAAAATACTTAGTAGAATAAATACTTGGCTATGCTTTGCATATCTGTGCCTGCAGCTTGTAACTAGTACTTGGCCCTCAATCCCTTCACACGCTATGCACTCCAAATCTGTGCATCTCTTGATTGTGTGGCTGTGTGCTGTGTTTACACCATAGTATATCTGCAATGATAATACCATTGTTTGTTGTGAACATTAGAAGATCATATCATATAACACTCTTTCTGTGTAGTTATGATATTTTTTGGTGTCACATGTTTCATCATGTTATGATTTTGAGTTTTGGCATAATATACTGGTATAATCTCCATGCCGTGCATTTTTTCAAGATAAGTTCTTTTTTGTTCAAGTGCTAATGGCACTTTGGACCCAATCCAGAACTGTTGTTTCACGAGTTTGTCGTCACATTTTGGAAGTGTAGGAATAACAATAACATCTTTGTTCTACCACTACTGCCAGTTTCATTAGGTTCTAATAGAAAAAAGTGTCTATTATTCCTCCTTTTGCTTGGTTTTGTTAGTCATAGCTCTTCAGTCTTTGTTTTGACTTTTTTTTCACTCCCTGTTCATCTCTTCCCTCCTTCCAACCTAATTGTTGCTACATTTCTGGGAATTGAGAGGATTTGGTTATTCTAGTAATCTAGGACTTGAAAAACAACACAGTTAGAACCCATTTCCATGATGACTAATTTCCACTCTTTGTTTTAAGGGCTAAAAATCCTTTCTACTTATACTTGTACAGAAAGGAAGAGCTCTTCCTTCTTAATGAGAACTTACAGGAACTGTATCCTGAATATGTTACCCTGATGAGACTAGAAAAGGAGGATAGGACTGACTTAGCTTGAATACAAGCACACTGTGGAACTAACAAATTATGAATCACCTTCATCATGCATGCAGTGTGAACTGTGACTGTGAAATAGCTCACAGTTAAGGGGGGTAATTCTAGGATAGAGATCAGTCAAACAAATGCCATCAAGAATCAAATTTGTTTGGAGAGCAAGCAGATAGGGTTAACAGGTGCTGTGATGCTGGTAGTGATTCTTTTTCTTGAGTGAACAAGGGAAGAGAAAACTGTACAACTAACTGTTGTTGAAGTGCAGCTACTTATTGACTAAATAATCATTCTCACTATTTTCAGTTGTTAGCTATATTTGAATATATTGTGAAACAATATAACAGGTTAAATTCATTTCTGGGATTATCTTCTAAACACCAGGTTTCATCTTCTGTTAGTTGAAATGTGGGAATACTTTTAGCATTTTGTAACAGTATCTCATGGCTTTCATCTCACACTTTCACCAGTAGGAATTGCGATATGTTGTGTACATACACTCTTCTAGATGTAGGTACAAATGTAGGCTTGTTAATTTGTTAATTAGAAATTATTTTCATGAAAATTCAAAGAAATTAGATGTTTGGGGAACATATCAACTCTGATAAAGGCTTTTTTTTGGTGTGGGAGGAGTAGGCTGGTGGGTGGGGGAAAGAATTCTCATTTGCAGACAGGAATATCTGATCCAGGATCAGCTCTCCCTTTTTATGACTTTGCACTCACTATCATGAGACAAATCAGACTTGATTAAGCACACACAGTGATTAAACATACACTTATTTGTGTCTGTATAACATGAAGTGTTACACAGTTCTGCCGCTTCTCTTCCCCGGCTAGCTGATGTTGAGAGTGAGGGGTGGCAGTTTTCCCCCTGGAGCTCCTTGAATCCCAGTTGTCAGTTGTTCTGGCACAGTATAAAACACAGGCAGTGCACAGGGGTCCCAGGGAAACTTTATTTGATGGCGTTTCTTTCCCTCTTTCTTCCTGGGCCCAGCTAAGGGGCCAACAAAGACGTATATCTCAGGGGAAAGGCAGGGGCAGACCCAACTTCCAACAAATCAGGAGGGTTGGGAGTAAAAACCCAGGTGGAGAATAATGGTAACGAACCAATAAACTTCCAAGGAAGAAAAACAGTCTTAGGAAATGGGTAAAATTTGGAGAAATAGAAACTAGAAACTAGCTGATGACATTTCTGGGAAAAGGGTGGAGACAAAAGAAAAAGCCAGCACCAAGGAAAACTACTAAATCACAAATCAAATCATAAACCTACTGATAAAAAGCACAATACAACACACAGTCATGTGTAAAACACTTCAGAACTATGTTGCATAAAATGGAAAAGTACACAAGTGTGTATGGAAAGTTACGTTTCAACAATTTTGGTTGAAATTTATTAACATTCCCTCACACTTAAACGTCAGTTTAAGTGCAAATGTATCTTTTTTTTTTTTCTTTTCTGCTCATGTTCTATCTCCATACAACAATATGTCTTTTACTTTACATGAGTTACAGATCTACAGTACTTAAAATGTTACATGAAGAACTTGTTTTGTGGGGTATTTTCCACCCAGAGTAGGAGGATAGAAGAGTTTCAGCTGGATAAATCAGTAGGATTGAAGGAATTTCATTTGAGATCCACTTTTTAAAGGAAATATTTTGCTTGCAATGTTAAAACTCATACTGGAAGACTTAACTGAATTATGAGAATTGCAAATAAAACCATTCTGAACACATATCTATAAAAGCTTTCTGTTGTGATTCTTGTGTTATTTTGAGAGAGTGGATATCTTTTTCTCAGAACAAATCACTTTGAAATCTGCAGACAAGGTCTATAAATCTGTGCCAATGAAACAGAAAATTATGTCCTGCAGTTGTCTGAACAATCTCAAATTGAAAACTACTCCTGACAATTCAGTAAAACTGACTTGTCCCCTAAATCTAACTTCAAGAGCAAGCTGTCTGCACATGAACTAATTGCTTAAGCTGCACTCTGATCTGTGCAGCTGACTGATCTCTTGTCTCACAAAAATAGGTAGTGGTATTTGCTTTGGGCTGTTTTAACCTTTTCAGTTCCTTGGGAAATTGACACCAGGAAACAAAAAATGTCATGGATGAGTTTATGGTCCTTTAAAGAGCATTATCCCTCTTTGCTCCAAAATTGAACTTGACATTCACATAAAGCAGTTTATGTAAATGTGGGTTAAATAGACAACATATACTCCACCATACAGACTTCTCCGTGCTTCATTTTTCCTGGAAAAGATAGGTACTACTCATTTATTTATCTTAACTGCTAAACACTGCCACAGGGTCTTGACCTGCCTAGGTTGAAGCTCACTACTCTGTTTTATAGAATCATATAATCATTTAGATTGGAAAAGACCTTTAAGATCATTCAGTCCAACTGTTACCCTAACACTGCCAAGTCACTAAACCATGTCCACAACTGCTACATTATGTAGCTTTTAAATACCTCCAGGGATGGTGACTTAAACAGTTCCCTGGGCAGTCTGTTCTGATGCTTGTTAACCCTTTAGTGAATAAATTTTTTCTAATATCCAATCTAAACCTGGTGCAACTTGAGGCTGTTCCCTCTTGTCTTGTTGTTTGTTAAATGTGAGAAGAGATAAACTCTTACTGCACTACCACTGTAATATTCATATTTTCTGAAAAATCCCTTTCTCCTGGGAAGCTGCGAAGCCTCTGAGGAAAAGGAAAACAATATTATCTCATTTGCTTCTCCTGTGTTTTGCTCCTTTGGAATATGTTTGGAGATTTTTTACCAACTGGTGATTGTTTCATTGGTTTCTGCTGTGGGTTGTTTTCACTCATTGGCCAATCAGTGCCAAGCTGTGTCGGGACTCTGGAGAGAGTCACGAGTTTTCATTAGTATCTTTTTAGCATTCTGTAAGTATCCTTTCTGTATTCTTTACTATAGTATAGTATTCTTTAATATAATATAGTATCATAAAATAATAAATTAGCCTTCTGAGAACATGAAGTCAGATTCATCGTTCCTTCCTTTGTCTGGGGGCCCTGCAAATACAATACTACCACCTCCTTTCAGGTAGTTGTAGAGAGTAGTAACATCTCCCCTGAACCTCCTTTTCTCCAGGCTAAACAGGCTAACAGCTCTGTTGGCTGTTCCTCATCAGGCCTGTGTTCCTGTGCCCTTCTCTGAACACACTGTCACTGTCTTTCTTGTAGTGAGGGTCCTAATACTGAACATAGGAATTAAGGATGAAGTATTATGAGAATTAAGGCATTTCTCTGTCAGACAGGAAGAAGATACTGATACACAATAGTGCTGAGTCAGGAGCAGTTTAGATAAATATCAAAATTAAGAAAATTAATGTACAAGCAAAAGACTGGTTTTCTGCTTTATGAATTTGACTTGGTAGAATTGCTTTTGGCTTTATTGAGTGGTCCAAAGTGGTTTTACATCAGACCTAAGATTATGGTTTGGTGTGAGAAACTGTGTGTGGATTTTTTTCACTGTGTTCAAGTAACATAGATATATTTTTACAGTGTTGAGTGGGAAATGGCAGCTCGAAACAGTGTATTCATGCAGCAATATTTGATAGTAATTTGAAGGAAGAACAGACAGTTTACTGGTACTAAACTGTGACTGAATGATGGTGAAACTTGTGGGACAACTTTACAAAGCTTTCATGTTGTGCGTGCAGTAAGGAATGTTTTGTTTGGGTTTTTTTATCCTGCCTTGAGATACTGTAAAGAAACTACTGAAAATTCTGCTGTGTCCTAGGAGTCCTGTTTGTTTCCCACAAAGTAGCTATCTGATGAACTGCTTTTCCCAGAGCCTGTTTACTGTAGAAATGCAATTTTTATGAAATACTTTACCAGATGGATAGAAGTGGTATACCTATGCCTGTGTATAGAATCAAGCAGTTTTGCTTTTCATTATTATCAGGGAGGTCAAACTAAGCAGTGCTATCTACTTCCATTGACTTTTTTGTAAAATGCTATTTGTTTTGTGAATTTCTGCAGTGAAAGATGGTTCCACTTGTGCAAAGCAATAAGTGAAAAAAGAGAATATGAAGAAAACTAATTACAATTGGAGGCTGAAGGATGCAATTTGTATTCAGGATTGCAACTTACAAATCAGTCTATTATTTATTCTCTGATAAATTTTACTGGGCTAGAGAGCTATAAAAGGAATCAGAGTATAATAATACAATACAACATGTGACCTAAGCTGGAGAGTACCTAAACCTCAGTGTAGAATAAACTAGGTCCAGTTTCCATATTTTGATAATCATAATTTTCTTTTTATCAAAGTCCAATTGAGTCTGTATCACATGCCATTTCTTTCTTTCCTCAGATCTGGTGAAAAACAATTTGTATCAAAAAGAAAATTGTTAAAAGAACATCCCATATATTTTGCTTAATTTATTAGCTATTACATTTTGCTGCATAGTAACAACTTCAAAATATTTGGATTATTTTGGATTGCAAGATAGGGAATAGATATTATTTTAAGAAATGTTGGCATCAAATAGGAAGTCTATGACAGAACTGAGTTGGAATATAGTTTTTTTCAGAGCATATTAACACATTCAGTAACAATTTCCTAGTAAATGAAAGCTATGCTATATCATGACCACAAAACTATGAAAGAACCTTGATTGAAGAGGGAAATCAATAAAATGGTTTATTTTTAAGGGAATAAGATTTCTTTTATTAATTTATCTATATGAGTAGATAGGGTATTAATCTATAAATGTAATAAGGTAGCATTCTTTGTTTAGAGGACATATGTGATGCTGATGATATACTTAATATGTTAAGAATGCCTTTGGCCAGGCAACAGTTGTGATTTCATCTGGGGGAATGCAGATAGTCAGCAGATAGAATGATAGATAGAATGCAGATTTGGTCAATGGTGTGGTTTTGGTGCCTGGATATTTGCAAAATTATATGTATATAAATTGTGTGTGGTAATTTTGCTACTGTAATTAATCTTTGTTTTTAGGTAGAAGCTTCACTTTTTAAACCCTAGGTAGTAAAAGCTAGGCACATGCATGGATCCACATGCAAAAGATAATCAAACATTAGGGTTAGGAAAATCTCAATTGGTTCAACTAGCAAGATAATCTCAGGATTTATGATCATCTAAGTTTAGTGGATATTCTATGACAATGTATCTGTATAAATGAACTTGAAACGTTGCAGAATTGCTTTGAACACAAAGAGTATGTCATTTTATTTCAGGGCTTTTAGAAAAAAAACCAAAATAATTTTAAAAAGTAATTCAGACAAAATCCAGTATATATTTTGTCTATTCTTTAATTCTTCTCTAGTTTTATCTACTCTTTCCTATAATGATATATTTGGCTGCATGTGGTGGGTTGTAGTGTTTTGCTCACAGTGTTTAAATGGAAGCTTCTTGACATCTCTACTTTCCTATGATGATTTATGTAATCCTTCTGTTTATAGTCCTTTACGCAATGTATTTTTGGGTCTATTAATTAATTAAGGAATTTTCAGATCTGTTAGGAATCAGAGTTTTGTAGCATCAATCTCTTAACCACAGTACCATTTTTCACTGCTGAAATTCTGTGGAAGTGGTCGTTGTACTTGAAAATGTACCTGGAGTTAAGTTTCATGTCATAGGCCTGCTCCAGTACCACCTAACTCTGGAGGCATCTAATTTCCATTAGGGCCTCAATGTTTAGTTTATTTTTTCTGTGGAAACAAAGTTCATATGATGTATTCTTTTCTTCCTTTATCTCCCCCTAAATGAACAAATCCGGATGTTTGTGAAAGTAGGGAGCAATTCCTTTGCAATTTCCTTTCTTTTTCTGAAGGAAAGGTTCCATTAGAACCTTTCATTCCACCCTTTATTTGACATGGGAGGATTCGCATACTTTTCATGTACATGGGACTTTGTAAGGTTTCTTCCCTACATATATTCTTTGATCTATAGTGGGGGATGATGCCACAATATACTGCTGTTAAAAAGTAATTAAAAAACTTTATTCAAAGCCCACCTTAAATTATTCTGATGTTTGCAGGTTGTTTGCCTCATAGCTCCTCAGGCAGGTAAGGCTGTGCTAGAAATGGTTTTTTAATCAGCATGCCTGACCAGCATTGTGTTTCTCTCATGCTTACAAGCATTCAAGCATCGTTGCTTACTCAGGTATTTTTATAGGTTTTAGGAAATTAGCATAATTAATAAAAAGTCCGAATTATGAGGACAAGTGGTGATGCAATCCTCCCCTCGCCCCCAACCAAGCCCCTTCTCTCGAGTCCCCCTGTTGGCACTAGCTGTGCTCTGTCTATGAAATGTATCTCAAAGAGTTTTTCTCAACTTTGGTTTCCAGGAGGAACCAAGATAGCATAGGGGCCCTCCCAGGGCTTCGAGCCCTGGAATTTGTTTTGTCTTTCTGCCTAGGGAAAGGCCATGCAAAAGTACTAGGAAACTAGCCACTAGTACAATAGGTGACAGTTACAAATACATGTGCGAAGAATACAGAGAACATGTAATAGAAAAAGGACAAAAACAAAACAGCATCACCAAATCCCAGATTATATGCAGGTAAGAATGTTTGGTACTTCCCCCAGGCAGGGCATTTCACTATATGATTATGTAATTCCATAAGTCATTCTTGGGACTCCTTGATGGCCCAATAAGCAGATGTGGCCCCCACTTTAGACTGAGTGTGCATTGTGCAACTGATGCAAATGACCAACCATTAAGAGCTCATCAAAAAGTGATATAGGTGGTGACAGAATACATACTTTTGTTGAAAACAAGAGCAGGCTCCCAGTACTAAAGTGATTTCAGCATTTATTATAAGAAAAAAGAAAGGCCTAAAGCAAGGGGGCCCACGGGCCAAGCAGGAGCATTCCCATTGAGGATGCTGCAGCACCGGTGCTGGGTCTTCTTCAGCATCGATGCAGTTATGTCCTCGATGTCTCAGATGGAGTGGCACAAATTCTGTGGGTCAGAAGCCCCTTTTAATCCTGTTTTTTGTCCCTTTGGATTGGTTCCTTTTTGGGTCCTTCATTTGCGTGAAAGTTTAAGGAGGCTGATTGGTCCATTACAGTCCGGGCTGGCTTGTTTCGCTTGCGGGTGGTGCATTTTACTTATGTGTATTATGGTATGTTGAGTACCGTACTTCTTATAACTACCCTTTTAACCCCTTTTACAATATAATAACCAAATTAACAGTACATGCTTAACAATCTATCAACTATTTTACAACAGTTTTTAACCTATTTTTAACACTTTGGCAACCCAAGACAACCTTTTATATACAGGGAAATAGATTCTGGTCCATGTTTCTAAGGTTACTTACGCAGTTTGTGTTTTGTGATATTTGGGGAAGACAGATACTAAGAGGATGTGAGTGTGAGTGAGAGCATGAGTGAGTGAGGGGAGTGAATTGGGTATTCTCAGTTATTACACCTCTGTCATTCCTTTGTAAGATTGGATGGAGATGGCTACTTCATAGCTTTAACTCCCTCCAAGGAGACAAAGAATCTGAGAGAGAGCATTAGGACTTAAGATTTGCATTGTATTTCTGAATTTTATATTGAGTACTCAGGATGCTAGCTATAATGACTATTATTCTAGGAGTGCCCTGTTCTTGTCCATATATTATGTAAGATCTTGGGTCATGTACCTTGGCCACAATTAAGCCAAGTTACTGGTCTGGACAATTGTCTCTAATTAATTTTTCCTCCTTCTTCCCCTAGACATAAAAAAATTAAATATGTTACATGATTTTTAAATTGTTTTTTTAATATACTCCATTTAGTGCTGCTTTTAAAAAGTTCATAATTTATAGTTTTTAAAGTTGGTTTTTAATCTTTAAGTGTCTTATATGCTAAAGAATACAGTGAATATATAATAAATTAAAAATCTATGAATTTTGACTCCTAACTGAGTAAGGATGACTGTTGAGCAAGAGAAGATTCATAGTGCCTCAAATAGATTAATCACATATTCATAGAATTAAAAGCTTGTACATATTTTTGTCTTGAATTTGCTCAGTTGTTGCCAAATTGAGTAATTGAGAGAAATAATTACATTGATGTAGTACTGTTAAAATAAAAGTACTTAAAATAATGAGAACTTTAAAAAAAAATTGATCAATAGTTCGCAGAATGTTAAAAAAAAGTTCATGCTATTGTTCTGATAATACAGCTGAATAAAAAAAAAAAAAAAACACAAAACCAGTACAGAAAAGAATGCTTCCTTTCTGACACCATTCTTCAATAAGAACTTTTATTTTTGTGACAAAAAGGAAGTGACAGTGGCAGAAGAATGCACATTAATAAACATATTCTGAATTGCGTGATGTTATATGGGACATTATTCAATTATTGTATAGAAAATGACACTCCATCCTCCTTACTGTGCTCTTGACCCTTACTCTGCAGTATCCAGTGACTTGTCTAGTTGGACCTTACCAGACTTCAGACTTGAAAACTCCAGCTTTGAGGGAAAACTTGCATAGTGAATAAGGATGTATGTAATTTCTGTACTTGCTTTTAAAATGAAGGTAGTTTTAACTTCATGCTTCTATAAATACTTATGGGCCAAGATCCTTGGTCTGATTTTTTTTTTTGTTTTATTGATATTCATTATTTTTTCTTGTAATTCTTAAATATTTGATGAAAGGTCACATTCATAAAGTTTTACTTTGAGAATTTAAACAGTTTATTAGGATATGATGAGTTCTACTCTTTGAACTAACCTTTTCACTTCATCCTATGCCCAGATATGCCTGTTACTAGTTACATGTGAGGAAATACTTACATAAAGCATTCTACAAATAGTTTTGGGAAAACACAATCCATTTTAGGCAAAACGTGCTGTACAGCTGTAGGAAATTTGGTCTTCATAGATAGTCTTTTAACTCTATTTTTCCAAGAACCACTACAGAATTTAATCAATAGCAATACCAATATGAGACAACTAATGCATTAAAGAGTGTGGCTAAACCTATATCTAAAAGATGCCAAACAAAAACCCAAAACACCAACCATCCAACCAACCAGCTGAAAGACCCCAATTTCTCATGGTTCTTTCAAAGAAAAATCTATCTTAACATGGTGTTTCTTGAATTTGTGTTGAGTCATTAGTTCTCAGCTAGGATTAATACCAGCTCCTGCCTCTAAGTGGTACAATAAAAGACTTGCAGCTTGAAAAGTCATGGTACCAATCTAACTTTTTCTTCTTTTTTTTAAGCATTTAGAAAGTGTTAAATGAAAAATTTCTCCATCTTGTGCATTCTAAGCTCCTCCTATCCATTGAATTAGAGCTTTTTCTTCTTCTCACTTGGAGCTATGCCATATACTGAATTCTCTTTCCTGGCAATTCTTCCAGAGTGAGTTTGAAGTTTTGTGTTGCTTTTTTTTTTTTTGTTTTTGTTGTTGTTGTTGTTGCTTGTTTTAAAATTTTTTTATTGTTGTCACAATCACATAGTTACACCCTTAAACAGACTCTGGTGACTTTGGTTATCCTTAGTAGTTGCTGGGTAGACAGGGAGTTTTGTTGCCTAGACAGGATAGTAGTTTGTGCTATAGAAGAGAAAGTGACCTGGGTTAATTTGACATTTTCAGTAAGATACCTGCTGAGCTGCTGTCCGAGTTTCTCTACTCCCCCGGGCAGGGAGGAGGTCTCGCCGGCTGAGCTGGAGGCACGGCAGCCGACAGCCGGGAGGGGCACTCCCTAGATGCGCCGGGGCGTCCCGGGAGCACCTCAGCAAGGGGCAGCAGGGAGCAGCAGGCAGGCGAAGTAGAAGAAAGAAAGGAGGGTGGCATCCTTTGAATCTTTTCTTCCTGGAGCTCGAACCCTGCAGAAGTCAACGCATCGATTGTCAGGACAAGCGCATGGGCAAGTGCGCTGTCGTTAGGAGCACACACTAAGATGTCGTCAATGTAATGTAATATAACGCAATCTTTTGCTGCCTCTCTGACAGGGGACACCAAGGAAGAGATGTACTGCTGGCAGATCACAGGGCTGTTTATCA
>NW_024499597.1:0-1406 GCF_017590055.1 Onychostruthus taczanowskii
GGGGAAATTGGAAATTTGGGGAAATTTAGGGATTTGGGGGAAAATTGAGAAAGTTTGGGGGAAAATGGAGGAAAATTGGAAAAGTTTGGGGGAAAATTGGGGATTTGGGGGAAATTGGGGAAAATTTGGGGATTTTGGGGGAATTTGGGGGAAATTGGGGTAAATTTTGGGGTAAAAATGGCGGAAAATTGGGAAAATGGGAATTTTGGGAAAATTTGGGGGAAATTGGGAAAAAAATGGGGAAAATTGGGAAAAAATGAGGGAAAATTTGAGGAAAATGGGCGGAAATGGGAATTTTGGGGAAAATTTGGGGGAAAATTGGGGAATTTAGGGTTTGGGGGGATTTTGGGGAAATTTGTGAAAACGAATGGGGAAAAATTGGGCAAATTTGGGGAAAATGGAGGGAAAATTGGGGAATTTGGGGAAAAATTTGGGAGATTTTGGGGAAATTTTGGGGAAAATTTGGGGATTTTGGGAAAATTTGAGGGAGATTTGAGGGAAAAGTGGTGGAAAATTGGGAAAGTTTTGGGGAAATGGGAATTTGGGGAAAATTTGGGGATTTTGGGGAAATTTGGGGAAAATTTGGGGGAAATTTGGGATTTGGGGAAAATTTGAGGGAGATTTGGGGGAAAATGGCGGAAAATTGGGAAAGTTTGGGAGAAATGGGAATTTTTGGAAAATTTTGGGGGAAATTTGGGAGATTTTGGGAAAATTTGGGGAAAAACTAGAAAAAATGGGCGAAAATTGGGGAATTTGGGAAAATTTGGGGGAAATTGGAAATTTTGAGAAAATTTGGAGGAAATTTTGGGGAAATTTGGGGAGAATGGGGGAAAATGGGAATTTTGGGAAAATTTGGGGGGAAGTTGGGGATTTTGGGAAAAATTGATGGAGATTTTGGGAAAAAATGGTGGAAATTTGGGAAAATTTGGGGGAAAATTGGGGATTTTGGGAAAATTTGAGGGAGATTTTGGGAAAAAATGGCCGAAAATTTGGGGGAAGTGGGAGATTTGGGGGAAAAATGGTAAAATTTGGGGAATTTGGGGGAAAAGTGGAAATTTGGGGGAAATTGGGGAAAAAATGGGGAAAATTGGGAAAAAATGAGGGAAAATTTGAGGAAAATGGGCGGAAATGGGAATTTTGGGGAAAATTTGGGGGAAAATTGGGGAATTTTGGGGGAATTTTGGGGGAAAATTGGGGAATTTTGGGGGAAAAAATGGGAAAATTTGGGGGAAAATTGGGGAATTTTGGGGGAATTTTTTAAATTTTTTTCTGAATTTTTTGGGAATTTTCGCTTCATTTTTGAGGAATTTTTTGCATTTTTGGTGGAATTTTTTGGGGATTTTTTTTGGGATTTTTTGGGGGGTCTCGGGGGGGTCAGATTGGTTTTTGGGCGGGATTTTGGGGAA
>NW_024499598.1:0-1405 GCF_017590055.1 Onychostruthus taczanowskii
AAACCCCATTCCCAAACCCCAATCCCCAAATCCCGACCCCATTCCCACCTTCCTGTCATGGCTCTGATCCCCAAATCCCAAACCCAATCCCGATCCTAATCCCAATCCCGACCCCATTCCCACCTTCCCACTGTGGCTCTCTGCCCATCCTTGACCCCAATCCCAAACCCCAATCCCAATAATCCGAACAGTCCCAATAATCCCAATAACCCCAGTAATCCCACCTTGTCGAAGGCGGCTCCATCCCTGATCCCAATCCCAATCCCAAACCCCAACAATCCCAATAATCCCAATAACCCCAGTAATCCCACCTTGTCGAAGGCGGCTCCATCCCTGATCCCAATCCCAATCCCAACAATCCCATTAATCCCAACAATCCCACCTTGCTGTCCCGGCTGTGCGCCCGCTGCGCGCTGAGGGTGTCGAAGGCGGCTCCATCCCTGATCCCAATCCCAATAATCCCAATAACCCAACCAACAATCCCAATCCCAAACCCCAATAATCCCAATCCCAAACTCCAGTAATCCCAATCCCAATAACCCCATCTTGCCGTCCCGGCTGTGCGCCCACTGCGCGCGAGGGTCTTGAATGCAGCTCCATCCCTGATCCCAATCCCAATCCCAATAACCCCAATAATCCCAAACCCCAATAATCCCAAATCCCAATAACCCCAATAATCCCAATCCCAAACCCCAATAATCCCAATCCCAAACCCAATCCCAATAATCCCACCTAGCCGTCCCGGCTGTGCGCCCACTGCGCGCTGAGGGTCTCGAAGGCGGCTCCAGCCCTGATCCCAACCCCAATCCCCAAACCCCAACAATCCCAATCCCAACAACCCCAATAATCCCAATAACCCAAATTATCACAATCCCAGTAATCCCAATCCCAAACCCCAACAATCCCAATCCCAAACTCCAATAATTCCAATCCCAATCCCAATAATCCCAATCCCAATAACCCCACCTTGGCGTCCCGGCTGTGCGCCCACTGCGCGCTGAGGGTCTCGAAGGCGGCTCCATCCCTGATCCCAATCCCAATTCCCAATAACCCCAATCCCAATAATCCCAATAATCCCAATAATCCCAATAATCCCAGTAATCCCAATCCCAATCCCAATAATCCCAGTAATCCCAATCCCAATCCCACCTTGCTGTCCCGGCTGTGCGCCCACTGCGCGCTGAGGGTGTCGAAGGCGGCTCCATCCCTGATCCCAATCCCAATCCCAAACCCCAAATCCCAATAATCCCAGTAATCCAAATAATCCCAATAATCCCACCTTGGCGTCCCGGCTGTGCGCCCACTGCGCGCTGAGGGTGTCGAAGGCGGCTCCATCCCTGATCCCAATCCCAATCCCAATCACCCCAACAATCCCAGTCCCAAACCCCAAACCCCAACAATCCCA
>NW_024499599.1:0-1405 GCF_017590055.1 Onychostruthus taczanowskii
ATTTTGGGGAGGGGGAGTCGGGATCCGAAAGTTTTCAAAAGGGGGGATTTGGGATACCCGGGGGGGTTTTGGGGATTTTTGGGGTGCCGGGGAGTTTTTGGGATAGGAGGGACTTTGGGGTGGAGGGAGGGATTTGGGATACGTGGGGATTTTGGGGTGCAGGGGGGATTTGGGGTTCAGCAGGATTTTGGGATGGGGAGGATTTGGGGATATGGAAGGATTTGGGGTTCAGGAGGATTTGGGGTTCAGGAGGATTTGGGGTGGAGGATTTGGGGTTCAGGAGGGATTTGGGGTGGAGGATTTGGGGTTCAGGAGGATTTTGGGATGGGGAGGATTTGGGGTTCAGGAGGATTTGGGGTTCAGGAGGATTTAGGGTGGAGCATTTTGGGGTGGAGCATTTTGGGATGGGGAGGATTTGGGGTTCAGGAGGGATTTGGGGTGCAGGAGGGATTTGGGGTGAAGGATTTGGGGTTCAGGAGGATTTGGGGTTCAGGAGGATTTAGGGTGGAGCATTTTGGGGTGGAGCATTTTGGGATGGGGAGGATTTGGGGTTCAGGAGGGATTTGGGGTGCAGGAGGGATTTGGGGTGAAGGATTTGGGGTTCAGGAGGATTTGGGGTTCAGGAGGATTTAGGGTGGAGCATTTTGGGGTGGAGCATTTTGGGATGGGGAGGATTTGGGGTTCAGGAGGGATTTGGGGTGCAGGAGGGATTTGGGGTGAAGGATTTGGGGTTCAGGAGGATTTGGGGTTCAGGAGGATTTAGGGTGGAGCATTTTGGGGTGGAGCATTTTGGGATGGGGAGGATTTGGGGTTCAGGAGGGATTTGGGGTGCAGGAGGGATTTGGGGTGAAGGATTTGGGGTTCAGGAGGATTTGGGGTTCAGGAGGATTTAGGGTGGAGCATTTTGGGGTGGAGCATTTTGGGATGGGGAGGATTTGGGGTTCAGGAGGGATTTGGGGTGCAGGAGGGATTTGGGGTGAAGGATTTGGGGTTCAGGAGGATTTGGGGTTCAGGAGGATTTAGGGTGGAGCATTTTGGGGTGGAGCATTTTGGGATGGGGAGGATTTGGGGTTCAGGAGGGATTTGGGGTGCAGGAGGGATTTGGGGTGAAGGATTTGGGGTTCAGGAGGATTTGGGGTTCAGGAGGATTTAGGGTGGAGCATTTTGGGGTGGAGCATTTTGGGATGGGGAGGATTTGGGGTTCAGGAGGGATTTGGGGTGCAGGAGGGATTTGGGGTGAAGGATTTGGGGTTCAGGAGGATTTGGGGTGGAGGATTTTGGGATATGGGGAAGGATTTGGGGTTCAGGAGGATTTGGGGTTCAGGAGGGATTTGGGGTGCAGGAGGGATTTGGGGTTTAGGAGGATTTTGGGGTGGGGAGGATTTGGGGTGCAGCAGGATTTGGG
>NW_024499600.1:0-1405 GCF_017590055.1 Onychostruthus taczanowskii
GGGGAGGGGCTTGGGGTGGGGGCGGGGCTTGGGAGGGTCGAAGTGGGCGAGGAAGGGGCGGGGCCTCAAGGCAGGTGACGGCCATGTGACACCTGGGTGACACCTGTGACACCCGAGTGACACCTGAGTGACACCCATGACAGCTGAGTGACAGCTTTGTGTGACAGCTGTGACACCTGGGTGACACCTGTGACACCCGAGTGACACCTGTGACAGCTGAGTGACAGCTTTGTGTGACAGCTGTGACACCTGAGTGACACCTGTGACACCTGAGTGACACCTGAGTGACCCTGGAGTGACACCTGAGGGATAGCTGAGTGTGACACCTGTGAGTGACATCTGAGTGACATCTGAGTGACCCCCTGGGACACTGAGTGACACCTGAGAGTGACACCTGAGTGACACCTGAGGGATAGCTGAGTGCGACACCTGTGAGTGACACCTGAGTGACCTCTGAGTGACCCCCTGGGACACTGAGGGACACCTGAGAGTGACACCTGTGTGACAGCTGAGTGGGACCCCTGAGTGACCCTGGAGTGACAGCTGAGATCCGTGTGACAGCTGTGTGACATCCACGTGACATCAATGTGACACCCAACTGACACTTGGGACACTCGAGAGACACCTGAGAGACACCTGTGACAGCTGAGGGACACCTGAGTGACACCTGAGGGATAGCTGAGTGCGACACCTGTGAGTGACACCTGAGTGACCTCTGAGTGACCCCCTGGGACACTGAGGGACACCTGAGAGTGACACCTGTGTGACAGCTGAGTGTGACCCCTGAGTGACCCTGGAGTGACAGCTGAGATCCGTGTGACAGCTGTGTGACATCCACGTGACATCAATGTGACACCCAACTGACACTTGGGACACTCGAGTGACACCTGAGTGACACCTGTGACAGCTGAGTGACACCTGAGTGACACCTGAGGGATAGCTGAGTGCGACACCTGTGAGTGACACCCGAGTGACATCTGAGTGTGACACCTGAGTGACAGCCATGTGACACCTGTGACAGCTGACAGCTTTGTGTGACACCTGTGACACCTGAGTGACAGCTGAGTGACCCTGGAGTGACACCTGAGATCCATGTGACACCACAGAGTGACAGCCATGTGACACCTGAGGGATAGCTGAGTGCGACACCTGAGTGACCCTGGAGTGACACCTGAGATCCGTGTGACAGCTATGTGACATCCACGTGACATCAATGTGACACCCAAGTGACACTTGGGACACCCGAGTGACAGCTGACAGCTTTGTGTGACACCTGTGACACCTGAGTGTGACCCCTGAGTGACCCCCGGTGACGCTGGCGGTGGCACCTGGGACAGGCCACCCGTGAGGGCCCCGAGTGTCCCCAGCCCCGGTGACACCGAGACCCCTCAGTGCCACCCCCCCC
>NW_024499601.1:0-1366 GCF_017590055.1 Onychostruthus taczanowskii
CATAAACTAGTTTACATATTCCAGGAAATAGTTTGGCCCCTCCTCGGGTCTGCCTTTTCAGAGCATGTGCATTCCTCAGTTGGGGTCTTGGCTCCTTCTCTTTATCACGTCCAGTTTGGGCCTGGCCCACACTGCCTTCAGACGGCGAGTGCTGGTAGTTGGCAGATCTGTACAGATGTCCCCGTCCTGTGTTCATTGGATCTTATCCCACCCCAGCAGGGATTTTAACACAAGCACACTGATATCAGCTATTTCACTATTATGTCTAAGCTTAATTAACAGTAGAAATAAAAACCATATCTTTATTACAAAGTTACTTTAACCCTACACATTTTAATATTTTAAAAAGCCAGTATTATAACATGTACCTATAACAGTGGGAGTTTGCAGAGCCCCCCTCCCGGGGGTTCCACCACACCCCCACTCTTCCCCCGGGAAGGAACCAGACGGACACACAGCGAGGACCGGCAGCTTTATTGATGCCCAGAGCCTCGCTGGCCACAGATCCTCCAGCCCAGGCACGGCCCCTGCCCTGCTCAGGGCGCCTTGGCCTTCCTCCGCTGGGTGCCCCACAGCAGCAGGGACAGGGACACGGTGGCAGTGCCCAGGATTCCTCCGAAGAGAAGCACGGGGAACGCGCCCTGCCCGGGACCAGGAGTGAGCATCACGGCTCCCTGCAGCTCCTGCTGCTCCAGCCAGGGCCCGGCCCCAGCCAGGGCCGTCCCACAGGCTCTCACCTCACGCAGGCACTTGTAGCCGTGGAAGGGACTGTCACAGAGGCACTGGATGAGGCCGGGGCCGTCGGGGGCACACACAGAATTCTCAGGACACGGCCAGGCTGGCAGGGCAGAGCAGAGCAGGGGGTCAGGGGCCAAGCCAGACCCCACTGCCGGCCCCACACAGCCAGTCCCCCGCCGTACCGAGCGGCACAGAGCCGTTGCAGGGGTTCCTCTGTCCCTGGCACAGCCGGCTGCTCCTGTCCACCGCCACGTCCTGCCAGGCGTCACTCCCGCCCGGACACTGCAGCGCCGCTGGCACCGCGCTGGGGACACGGCTCAGCACGGGCACCGCGCCGCCCCCAGCCCCGGCCCCCCGGCACTCACAGGCTCTGCAGCTGCACGAAGCCCACCAGGGAGTCACTGGGCAGAGCTGCCAGCGGGTTCTCAGTCAGGTCCCTGTGAGCACACGGACCCTCAGTGCCGTGTGGCACCCCCGGCCTGGCGGGCACCGGGGACCCCCGGCACCTCGCTCAGCTCCCGTGCCCCCGCCGCCCCCTGCCCACCCGAGGCCCTGGCAGTGCAGCCCTGCAGCCAGGGCTCAAAGGTCTCTGCAGAGCTGCTGAGGGACAGCTTGGTCATTAACGAAA
>NW_024499602.1:0-1404 GCF_017590055.1 Onychostruthus taczanowskii
CCTGCAAGGAGGCGGCGCTGGGAGCCTGCGCGGGGGGATTTGGGGGGATTTTGGGAGGATAGGGGATTTATTGGGGTTTATTTGGGATTATTTGAGGTTTATTTGGGGTTTATTGGAGTTTTTTGGGGGGGGTTTACAGGGGATTTGGGGGTTTATAGGGGATTTATTGGAATTTATTTTGGTTTATTTGGGGATATTTGGGGTTTTTTTGGGGTTTATTTGGGTTTATTTGGGTTTTTTGGGGGTTTATTTGGGGTTTGGGGTTTTTTGGGGTTTATTTGGGATTTATTTTGGGTTTATTTGGGGATTATTTGGATTTTTTGGGGGGGATTTGGGTTTTTTTTGGATTTACAGGGGATTTATAGCGGCTTATGTGGGGTTTATGGGGGATTTGGGGTTATTTAGGGTATATTTGGGATTTTTTGGGGTTTATTTGGGGTTTTTTTTTATTTATTGGGGATTTGTCGGGGATTTGGGGTTGGTTTAGGATTTATTGGGGTTTATTTGGGGTTTATTGGGGTTTATATGGGATTTATTGGAGTTTATTTGGGGTTTTTTGGGGTTTTTGGGGTTTTTTGGGGTTTTTTTGGGGAGGTTATGGGGGATTTGGGGGGTTTATATGGGGTTATTTAGGGTTCATTTGGGATTTTTTGGGGTGTATTTGGGTTTATTTTATTTATTGGGGATTTATAGGGGATTTGGGGTTGGTTTAGGATTTATTGGGGTTTATTTGGGTTTATATGGGATTATTTGAGATTTATTAGAATTTATTGGGTTTTTTTGGGATTTATAGGGGAATTCTAGGTCATTTATAGGGGATTTGGGGGGATTTTGGGATTTTTTGGGGTTTATAGAGGATTTGAAGGGGTTATAGGGGATTTGGGGTTGGATTTGGGGTTTTTTGGGTTTTGGGGTTTTTCTGGAGTGGTTTTTGGGGTATTTTTTGGGGGATTTTATAGGATTTGGGGGTGATTTTTGGGGGTTTTGGGGTAATTTTTAGGGGATTTTATAGGATTTTGGGGTAATTTTTGGGGTTCTTTTGGGTTTGGGGTTTTTCTGGGGTGGTTTTTGGGATATTTTTTAGGGGATTTTATAGGATTTGGGGGTGATTTTGGGGGTTTCTGGGGTTTTTTTTGGTTTTTGAGGTGGTTCTTTGGGGTTTCTTTGGGGTTTTTTGTGGTGGTTTTGGGGATTTTTGGTGTTTTTGTGGCGGTTTTGGGGTATTTTTAGGGGATTTTATAGGATTTTGGGGTAATTTTTGGGGTTTTTTGGGTTTGGGCTTTTTCTGGTCTGGTTTTTGGGGTATTTTTTTAGGGGGATTTTGTAGGATTTTGGGGTTTTGGGGGGGTTTGGGGATGGTTTTGGGGTATGTTTTAGGGGATTTTGGGGGATTTTGGAGGATTT
>NW_024499603.1:0-1403 GCF_017590055.1 Onychostruthus taczanowskii
TTTTGGGGGATTCCCGGAATTTTGGGGAGATTCCCAGAATTTTGGGGAGTCCCGGAATTTTGGGAGGTTCGAGAATTCTGGGGGATTCCCGGAATTTTGGGGGATTCCTGGAATTTTGGGGGGTTCCCGGAATTTTGGGGAGATTCCTGGAATTTTGGGGGATTCCCGGAATTTTGGGGGGTTCCCGGAATTTTGGGGAGATTCCTGGAATTTTGGGGGATTCCCGGAATTTTGGGGGGTCCCGAATTTTGGGGGGAGTCCCGAATTTTGGGGGGGTCCCGAATTTTGGGGGGTCCCAGAATTTTGGGGGGGGTCCCCGAATTTGGGGGGGGTCCCGAATTTGGGGGGGTCTGGAATTTGGGGTGCCCCTCCGCAGACAGAGCACAAGATGTCGATCGAGGAGGTGTGCCGGAAGTACAACACCGACTGCGTCCAGGTACTTTGGGGCCAACTCCGCCCATTTTGGGGTCCCGGGGGGCGCCGGCAATCCGGGGGTCCCCTCCCCCCTTTTTCTGGTTTTATTCCCTGGTTTTGGGGCTTTTTTGGGTGGTTTTGGGGCTTTTTTTGGTCATTTTTGGTCAATTTTTGGTCATTTTTACTTCAATTTTCGTTCATATTTTCATCATTTTTTGGACATTTTTTGATCAATTTTTGGTCAATTTTTGGTCAATTTTTGGTCATTTTTTTGTCAATTTTTGGTCATTTTTTGGTCAATTTTTGGTCATTTTTTGGTCATTTTTTGGTCAATTTTTGGTCAATTTTTGGTCAATTTTTGGTCAATTTTTGGTTATTTTTAGTTAATTTTTAGTTCATTTCTGGGTCATTTTTTGGTCATTTTTAGGTCATTTTTACTTAAATGTTATTTCATTTTTTGGTCATTTTTTGGTCATTTTTTGGTCATTTTTAGGTCATTTTTAGTTCATTTTTTAGTCATTTTTGGTCATTTTTGGTCATTTTTGGTCATTTTTAGTTCAGTTTTTAGGTCATTTTTAGTTCATTTTTAGGTCATTTTTAGTTCATTTTTTAGTCATTTTTAGGTCATTTTTTGGTCATTTTTACTTCAATTTTCGTTCATATTTTCATCATTTTTTGGTCATTTTTAGTTCTTTTTTGGACATTTTTTGGTCAATTTTTGGTTATTTTTAGTTAATTTTTAGTTCATTTTTTGGTCATTTTTTGTCATTTTTGGGTTATTTTTAGTTCATTTTTTGGTCATTTTTGGTCATTTTTGGGTCATTTGTATTTAATTTATTTTGTAATTTTTAGTTCATTTTTTTGTCATTTTTACTTAAATATTAGTTCATTTTTTTGGCCATTTTTAGTTCATTTTTGGTCATTTTTTGGCCATTTTTAGTTCATTTTTTAGTCATTTTTGGGTTATTTTTAGTTCATTTTTTGGTCAT
>NW_024499604.1:0-1403 GCF_017590055.1 Onychostruthus taczanowskii
GGGGGGATTTTTGGGTCTCAGGGTCTATTTTGGGGTTTTTTGGGCTTATTTTTGGGGTTGTTTTGGGGTCTCTGGGGGGTCCCTGGTGTTATTTTGGGTTATTTGGGGTTATTTTGGGGTTATTTGGGGTTGGTTTGTGATTGTTTTTGTTAATTTTGGGTTATTTTGGGTGATTTTGAGTTATTTTGGGATCTCTGGGGGGTTCCTGAGGTTATTTTTGGGGTGATTTTGGTTATTTTGGGGTCATTTGGGGGTCATTTTGGGTTTATTTTGTGTTATTTTGAGTGATTTGGGGTGATTTATTTTGGTTATTTTGGGTTATTTTGGGTTTATTTAGGGTTGTTCGGGGTCTTTTTTGTTATTTTTGGGTGATTTGGGGGTTATTTTGGGTTTATTTTGGGTTATTTGGGGTGATTTTGTGTTATTTTGGGTGATTTGGGGATCTCTGGGGTGATTTGGGGGCTATTTTGGGTGATTTTGGGTTATTTGGGGTAATTTTGTGTTATTTTGGGTAATTTTGTGTTATTTTGGGTGATTTTGGGTTATTTTGGTTGATTTTGGGTTATTTGGGGTTATTTGGGGTTATTTAGGTTATTTTGGGTTATTTTGGGATCTCTAGGGTGATTTTGGGGTTATTTTGTGTTATTTTGGGTGATTTTGGGGTTATTTTTGGTGATATTGGGTTATTTGGGGTTATTTAGGGTTATTTTTGGTTATTTTGGGTTATTTTGTGTTATTTTGGGTGATTTTGGGTTATTTTGTGTGATTTTGGTTACTTTTGGTTATTTTGTGTGATTTTGGTTATTTTGGGTTATTTTGGGTTATTTTGTGTTATTTTGTGTTATTTTGGGTTGTTTTGGGTTATTTTTGGTTATTTTGGGTTATTTTTGGGTGATTTTGGGTGATTTTGTGTTATTTTGGGTTATTTTGGGTTATTTTGTGTTATTTTGTGTTATGTGATTTTGGGCGATTTGGGTTTATTTTGGCTGATTTTGGGTTACTTTGGATTATTTTGGGTTATTTTGGGTTATTTTGGGTTATTTTGGGTTATTTTGGGTTGTTTGGGGTGATTTTGGGTTATTCGGGGTTATTTTGGGTGATTTCGGGTTATTTTTGGGTGATTTTTGGGTTATTTTGGGTGATTTGGGGTTCCCCGGGGGTCTCTCACCCCTGTCCCCCTCCCCCAGGCCGGGCCCAGCCCCAGAACAGCCCCGGGACCCCCCGGGACCCCCAGCAGGACCTGGTGGGTCTGAGAGATTTTGGTTATTTCAGGTTATTTTTGGGTGATTTTTGGGTTATTTTTGGGTGATTTTGGTTATTTGGGGTTATTTTTGTGTGATTTGGGGCTCCCCGGGGGTCTCTCACCCCTGTCCCTCCCCCCAGGCCGGGCCCAGCCCCAGAAC
>NW_024499605.1:0-1402 GCF_017590055.1 Onychostruthus taczanowskii
ACCTGAGGGGTTTGGGGTCTCACCTGGTGCTTTTTTGGGGTGTCTCACCTGAGGGATTTTGGGGTTCTCAGGTTCTCTCTCAGGGATTTTGGGGGTGTCTCACCTGTCCAGGTGAGCTCTCACTTGAGGGATTCTGGGGTCCCACCTGAGGGATTTTGGGGTCCCACCTGAGGATTTTGGGGTCCCACCTGAGGGATTTTGGGGTCCCACCTGAGGGATTCTGGGGTCCCACCTGAGGGATTCTGGGGTCTCTCTCACAGATTTTGGGGTGTCTCACCCATGACTTCCGGGGCGTCTCTCAGGGATTTTGGGGCTCCACCTGTGACTTTTTTGGGGTTCCACCTGTGATTTTTGGGTGTGTCTCACCTGAGACATTTTGGGGTGTCTCTCAGGGATTTTTTGGGGTGTCTCAGGGATTTTTTTGGGGATTCCCTCACGGATTTTGGGGTCTCTCCCAGGGATTTTGGGGTGCCCCCCGTGCCGTTTTTGGGGCGCCTCACCTGAGGGATTCTGGGGTCTCTCTCAGGAATTTTTTTGGGGTTTCCCTCACGGATTTTGGGGTCTCTCTCAGGGATTTTGGGCTCCCACCCGTGACATTTTGGGCTCCCCCTCGTGACACTTTTGGGGTGCCCCCCGTGCCATTTTTGGGGTGCCTCACCTGAGGGATTTTGGGATCTCTCTCAGGGATTTTTTTGGGGATTCCCTCACGGATTTTGGGCTCTCTCTCAGGGATGTTTTTGGGCTCTCTCTCAGGGATTTTTTGGGGTCTCTCTCAGGGATATTGGGGTCTCTCCCAGGGATTTTGGGGTGCCACTCGTGCCGTTTTTGGGGGGCCTCACCTGAGGGATTTTGGGGTCTCTCTCAAGGATGTTTTTGGGCTCTCTCTCAGGCATTTTGGGCTCTCTCTCAGGGATTTTTTGGGGTCTCTCTCAGGGATTTTTTTGGGGATTCCCTCATGGATTTTGGGGTCTCTCTCAGGGATTTTGGGGTGCCCCCCGTGCCGTTTTTGGGGCGCCTCACCTGAGGGATTCTGGGGTCTCTCTCAGGAATTTTTTTGGGGTTTCCCTCACGGATTTTGGGGTCTCTCTCAGGGATTTTGGGCTCCCACCCGTGACATTTTGGGCTCCCCCTCGTGACACTTTTGGGGTGCCCCCCGTGCCATTTTTGGGGTGCCTCACCTGAGGGATTTTGGGATCTCTCTCAGGGATTTTTTTGGGGATTCCCTCACGGATTTTGGGCTCTCTCTCAGGGATTTTTTTGGGGTCTCTCTCACGGATTTTGGGGTCTCTCCCAGGGATTTTGGGGTGCCCCCCGTGCCGTTTTTGGGGCGCCTCACCTGAGGGATTTTGGGCTCTCTCTCAAGTATTTTTTTTGGGTCTCTCAGGGATTTTTTTGGGGATTC
>NW_024499606.1:0-1403 GCF_017590055.1 Onychostruthus taczanowskii
CACACACACACACACAGAGCATTCTGTGCTCCCACAGAACCACCCCGGGCACCCATCCCCATTCTGCAGACTGAGGTGATCCCAAATTAAATTACAGGGATGCTTCAACAGAAGAAGGTTTTTAAAGCAGCCACTTCACTCAGCCACAGACCTCCTCTCAGACAGCTCAGGAAGTGTCCAAAAACACTTGACAAAAAGGTCATTATTTCTGTATGGCCACGGATTAAAAGAGGAAAGGTCTTCAAGGCAGCATATCGAGGGGTTTGGGCTGTGTGTTTGTTTTTGATAGACAATAACAAGCTGTAGCACTGAATGCCATGAGATTTGGGGTTCTGGTACCAACACCAGTGGCTTTACTGAATAACAGCAGGCCCATGTTAGATATATGTGTTATGGAATAGATTACAAACTTGGCACTGACTAACCAGCCATTATTGATGGCCAGACAATCAATTACATCCACTGAGACTGGGACACAGCAAAGCAATTCCTAGATACTTGTGATTTCTGCAAAATTAACAGAAACTCCCAAGAAAAATTGGGGTTTTTAAAAATAAAACTTTTTAAATCAAATAGTCAATACCCAAGCTGAAAGACCCTGCTCTTCAGAGGCAGCTCTAAAACATCTGGCAAGGATCATTCTGTTCCATGTCTAGAGGGACAAAACAGGGGAGAACAAAATGACTCCACTCCAACTTCAGCAGATTAAAACCAAGTTTATCAGGGCCTGAAAGTGGCACTGCAGCCAAGAGCATCTGTTTATGGTCACTGTTGGGAGGCAGGAAACTGGGCCAAGTGGAGCTGTAATTTTAACCCAAAATTATCTTATGCGTGTCACGTTCAACCACTGCACGCTCCAAAATACAAAAGGGACAAACACGTTCAGGCTGCACAACCTTTAACCAAAAAAACCCCACAACTACCTCAAACCTGAGTTAAATACCTCAGAGGAACAAGCCCCTGAATTCACCTGTGTCCTAAACCTTCATTCTTTCAGCAAGATTTTAAATTTCATTTTACAGAAACAGCATCCTAATGCTCAGAAAATATCCTTGCCCCTTGTGTGCTTAAGCTTCATTTAAAACCTGTTGTAACTGTGTTGCAATAATTAAAAAATTTAAAAAGTACAAGTAATTTTGTCTTCTGGGTGAAAAATCCAAGCTGTATTTCAGGCACAGGGAAGGTTCTCATGGCTGCTGAGGCCAGGGCAGGAAGGAGCAGACGTGTCCCAGCAGCTGCAGCTGCAGGGCGAGCCCCAGCCTGCTCCTGCCTGCAGGGCCAGCACTGGGGGCTGCTCTGCACCCCGTGCTGCTGCACGAGGAACGAGCTGGAGCCACACAGGAAAAGCTTTCTCAAGATAAAGCTGGGTTTTCATCGTGTTTATAGAGAAAGAAAAAAAAAAA